>NW_015173704.1:540311-564423 GCF_001447785.1 Gekko japonicus | reverse complement strand
CGTTTTTCCCCCTAATTTTTCCGGGTTTTTTCCAGGCCTTCACATCTCTACTCACAACTTTAATGCCAGCAGCTCACAAAGTAGAATGTTTTGCTCACAGGACTCCACAGCTTAGAGGAAACATTGCTGGAGACTTGGGGACTTTTCAGTTTAGAAAAGAGATGACTGTGGGGGGAAGACAAGATAGAGGTTTATAAAATTATGCATAGGGTGGAGAGAGTGGACAAAGGGGACTTTTTCTTCCTCTCCCCAAAGACTAGAACTCGAGGGCATCCGATGAAGCGCCTTGACCTGGATAGCCCAGGCAACCCCAATCTCATCAGATCTCGGAAGCTAAGCAGGGTCAGTCCTGGCTAGTATTTGGATGGGAGACCTCCAAGGAATACCAGGGCTGTGACACAAAAGTCGGTGATGGTCAGCCACCTCTGAACGTCCCTTGCCTTCGAGCCCCACCAGGGGGTGCCAGAGGTCAGCTGTGACTTTGAGGCAAAATAAATCAAATAAAAATAAATTAAAAAGAGCTTCCGATGAAGCTGAGGGGCAGTAGATTCAGAACAGACCAATTGCAGTCTTCAAATATTTGAAGTCCGCATGGTCAAAGCAATGGTATTCCCAGTTGTCATGTATGGCTGCAAGAGTTGGACTATAAGGAAGGCCGAGCGCTGAAGAATGGATTCTTTTAACTATGGTGCTGGAGAAGACTCTTGAGAGTCCCTTGGACTGCAAGGAGATCAAATCAGTCAATCCTAAAAGAAATCAACCCTGACTGTTCCCTGGAAGGCCAGATAATGAAACTGAAGCTCAAATACTTTGGCCACCAAATGAGAAGGGAGCACTCACTGGAGAAGACCCTGATGCTGGGAAAGATTGAAGGCCAAAGAAGACGGGGACGGCAAAGGATGAGATGGTTTCCATGGGGTCGCGAAGAGTTGGACTCGACTGTGCGACTGAACAACAACAACATGTGAAAGATGGAGCGGATCTATTCTCTCTTGCTCTGCATTGCAAGACTAGATCTAACGGGTGGGAATTACAAGGGAGTCGTTACCAGCTAAATATCAGGAGAAATGTGGACAAACACGACCTAATCAGAGAACAAATATAAAGAAAACAGTCGTGTCTGACCCACAAATCAAGCAGTCAACAAGACTTGCAAAGAAAATGCTTACTATGTATTCCAGTCTGAAGCACTGCAACACAATAAATCAATTCCTACAAATCATAAGAAAATCCTAGTGCAAAGGTACATCATCAATGTCGTCTCCGTATTATATAACAACGTTTCAAAATTAGATCTTCCTCAGGAAATGTTAGAGTGATACAAAGGTTTTCTTGTTCATAAAGTGCTTTACAAGAAGTCATGAAAGATAATACATTCAGATAGGACGATGGTCTTAGTAAATGTTCAGGCTCAAGTATGCTGCTAAGATTCTAATGGATCCATTAGAGGCTTAGCAGCATATTTGAATCTTAGGATCCATTAGATGCTTAGGAGCATATTTTCTTTGCAAATCTTGTTGACTGCTTGATTTGTGGGTCAGACTCTCATGACTGTTTTCTTTATACTTGTTCTCTGGCCACTGTGTGAGACAGGATGCGGGACTAGATCTACCACTAGTCTGATCCAGCAGGGCTCTTCTGGTGTTGTTATGAAGGCCTCAGCCTCCATGTCCTGTTGTTGGCCCTCCAGAAGAACTGGTTGTCCCCTGTGTGAGACAGGATGCTGGACTGGATGGACCCTCACTGGTCTGATCCAGCTGGGCTCTTCTGTTGCTCTTATAAAGGCCTCAGCCTCTCTGCCCTGTCGTGGGCTGTCCAGAGCGACTGGTTGGCCACTGGGTGAAACAGGATGCTGGAGCAGATGGACTATTGGTCTGATCTAGCAGGGCTGTTCTGATGTTGTTATGATACTGAGAGGCCAGCAAGCACCAGTAGTACCCATTTTACAGTATAATTTTTTAAAAAATCCATGTTGGCCGCAGGTCAAATTATGAACGAAATTCCAAATTCCTGTTGTTCAGATAGAGTGGTCGTGCTCGGAAGCTCCTCAATAAAATAACAACATCACTTGTTGTCCGGTGTTTCCTTCCCTCATTCCCCTGCAGCCTCTTTTTGTAGCAGGAACTCCTCTG
This sequence comes from Gekko japonicus, assembly GCF_001447785.1. NCBI lineage: Eukaryota > Metazoa > Chordata > Lepidosauria > Squamata > Gekkonidae > Gekko > Gekko japonicus. The sequence continues at coordinate 562,291 of NW_015173704.1, read as the reverse complement.
CATATCAGGCGACACACCCCTAATGTAGCCAATCCTCCAAGAGCTTACAAAGCTCTTCTTACAAGGGGCTACTGTGAGCTCTTGGAGGATTGGCTACATTAGGGGTGTGTCGCCTGATATGTGAAGGAGTCCCTGCTACAAAAAGAGCCCTGCGAATATATGTTAGGGTTACCGGCAGCGGGCCAATGAGAAGCTGCAAGACACAGAGAGGGGAAAACAAACTTGACCCAAAAACTGGAATCAAGGATCACAAGGGTAAGGAAGAAGTTAATAAAGGGCCAATATTAAAAACCTAGTTGAAACCTATACAAAAATACACGTATTTATTAGAAAGGCAGTTAAAAACAAATAAGCCTCGTTGAAAAGTTCAAGTGGCCTGAACACAAGGGCCAATACACCTGACCTGACACGTTTCCACCCTATCAGGAGCCTTCTTCAGAGATGAAACAGTTTGAGGTACATGTTACAATATTACTTTATTACGATAAGATAACCAATACGTTAATACTGGACCAAGAAAAGGAAGGCTGTAGAAGAAAGAAAATTGAATATGAATAATAATCAAGACATTGATCTTGCTGCTTAAGTAAGTAATATAGCCATTTTTACTACACTGTAAGTTTAAAAATACTTGATTATTCTTATGTTTCTAGTTCTATACATTAATAAATATGTAAAGGACAATTCAAAGGTTCAAGTGATTTTCTATTGATTATTATTGATTTCCAGGAACCCTTGGGAGAAATTCTTTGGGGCTTTCCTGGAGAATTAACAACCTGTTAGCCATTAAGCAGAGTTGTGGAAACAGGTGTTTTAAATCAATTTAATTGACAAGGGTTTTTTTCCCCTAACTAGGAGTGTTTGAGTTTTAATGAACAGGTGTTTTTGCATCAGCTCTTTTAATTGGGATGACAGAATGATCAATTGTCAGACTTTAAGATTTATGAGAACCTCTCTGCTTCAAAGAATGGGTTCAGAAGTTCATTTCAGCTTATGAATTTTAGCAAATTTTAAATGAGAAAAAACCAGATTATGTTTACTCTTTAAGTTTGGAATACTTTAACGTATCAATATTGAACTATTGGAATCTATAAGCAACATTTATATATATGTTTGCCTTTTTCCAGCCAATTTTAGATAGAAAAGACTTTGTTTGAGAAAGCTTTTATTAATGCCAGTGAAGGGAGTTTTGATAGCAGAGAGCACACTGCTAATGGTGGAAGCCTTTTACTTCAAAGGAATTAATCAAGATGTTGTTAGCAAAGCCTAAAATTGGGGTAAAACAGAGGACAACTATATACTGTAACAGAGAAACTCTCTCTTGATTGGTTGTGTGTGTTTTTAGAAAATATTTGTAAAGACAGCGGCTAGCTAAAATATTATTTACCAAGATTATGGTAGAACTCTATATTTTGTGTAAAGCTGAATAATTTCTGCTACCAAGTTTACTTTTTAAAGGTAGAGGGGTGTTTGCTTAAGATATTCAGAACTAACCTGGCAAAGATCCATAACTATTAACAGGCAAAATGTTAGAAGATGATCAAGAGCTGACCAGGTGTTTAGAGAGCCCAGCCAAAATAGAAGACATTAATCATGGCAGGTCAGCTAAAGAAGCTAATTAAAAGGGTCAATTAAAAATGCAGAACTTGTATTATAAAAGGTTGACTCCTGCTGGCTAAAGTAAGATGGTATATTTTATAAATTAGAAGTTTCAATTTAGACAAAAGCAGCTTTATAAAATTACCAAAAACATTCTGATTGATCAAAATAAAAACTGATAGATTCAGTGCATCTACAAGAGCTTTATACCATAGGCTACTTTGAAACACTAAAAGAATACATGTAAAGGGTTTAATTCTTTAGAATGTCATTGTAATTATATATGTTTTCATATTTTTGTATACCCTTAGTGAAAATAAGCCTATAAAATGCTTTAAGAATATTGTTATACTTTCAGACCTACTAGGTGGTTAGCATATAGGTTAAAAAAAGAAAAACAGAAAAGAGTAATAAAATCTTTAAAAATGATAAAGGGGAGGAAAAATTTAGACAAAAAGAACTTAAAGAGATAGTAGAGACCTTCTATAAAAACCTATATCAGAATCTGAACCTAAAAAACAAAGAAATACAAGAATACCAAGAAAAATGGGAAAAGAAAAAAATTAACAAAGAACAAGTGTCTTTGTTAAATGATCCAATAACAGTTTGTGAAATGATTGAGGCAATTAAAAATGGAAAAAATAGGAAATCCCCGGGGCCAGACGGTATTCCCACAGAATTCTATCAAGTATTTGAAGAGCAGATCCTGGAACCATTTAAAGATTTATTACAAAACATCTCAAACTCAGGAAAATTACCTCCTTCTTGGAATGAAGCTGCATTGACACTGATCCATAAACCCAATTCTAATGAACGGAAATTAAGAATTACAGACCAAAATCACTCCTGAATACAGATTACAAACTTTTTGCTAAGATTTTGGCAAACAGATTGAAAAAAGTTCTAGGACAAATAATACATAAAGATCAGTTGGGGTTTTTTTTGCCTAAAAGACGAATTCAAAATAATATCAGAATAATAGTTAACATATTGGAATATTATGATTGAATCTTGGAAAATCGCTGGCTCTAATCCTTCTAGATGCAGAAAAGGCTTTTGATAACATCAATTGGAACTATATGCTGCAAAAGTTTTCCAATTGGGAGTGTGGAAATAATTTCCTTACAGTGCTAAAAGCCATATACACCACTCAAAGTGCAAAAATCCTAGTAAATGGAGAACCCACTCAAAATATTCAAATACAGAAGGGTACCAGAAAGGGGTGTCCATTATCACCTTTACTTCATATTCACTTTAGAATCTCTAAATGATAGGATAAGGAATAACGATAGGATAAAAGGTCTGAGAGTAAAAGGTGAAGTGTTTAAACTTCAGGCCTTCACAGATGATTTAATCTTTATATTGGAGGAACCAGAACAATCGATAACTCATTTAATATCTGACATTCAGAAATATGGCAACTTAGCGGGGTTAAAAATTAATTTCCAAAAAACTAAGATAATAGTTAAAATCTGTGCACAAAGGTTAATACAAACAATTCAAGAGATTTCAAAAGTGGAGGTAGTTCAAAAAGCAAAATATTTAGGCATTTGGATTACCAACAAAACATCAACCTTATGCGAGAATAATTATATACAACTCCTAAAAGAAATCAAAGTAGATTTAACCCGGTGGGATAAAAAACACCTTTCGTTATTGGGCAGAATAGCAACTGTTAAAATGAATATACTACCAGGACTCCTTTTTCTGGCCCAAAACCTACCAATAATTAGAAAATATCAATACTTCAAAGATTTGGAAAAAATGGTTGGTAAATTTATTTGGCAATCCAAAAAACCACGGATTAAAATAAAAGTTCTTCAAGAAATTAAACAAAAAGGAGGATTTGCTCTACCTAACTGGCAAATATATTACTCAGCAGCTTCAATGGGTTGGATTCAGGAATGGGATACACTAGAAGACACAAGAACATTAGCCTTAGAGGGATTTGATCTAGTAATGGGTTGGCACGCGTATTTGTGGTATGGAAAAGATAAAATTCACTCCAACTTTCGTACACACATAACTAGAAGTTCTCTTATTAAAGTATGGAATTCAATAAATGATAAAAACTATAATAAAATACCAATGTGGATTTCTCCCATAGAGGCATGTTCAAAACCAACTCTTAATAACTGGTAAAAATAAAGAAACCTATGGTAACCTACTGAACAAAAAACCTGAGTTAAAAACAGATGAAAATTTATTGAAACAAAATATAGATCTTTCCTGGTGGGAAAAAAATGTAGTAAAATCAAGGTATAATGAAGATTTTTTAAAAAGTCTTCTATACCAGTCCAAATGAAATTGACAAAATATGGCTCTCTTCAAGCAACAAATTAATTCAAAAGTTATATAAAAATTGTTAGAGGACTCTTTACAGGGTGAAACCATTAAAACCTCAATGAAAGTCTGGACAAAGGAGATTGGTCATCCAATAGAAACAGAACAATGGTTAAAAACTTGGAAAGCCCTTAAATACATGAGAGCAACCCCCTATAAAGAAAATATATATAAATTACTCTATAAATGGCACTGGACCCCTGATAGAATAGCAAAATGTTACCCTAGATCATCCAATATATGCTGGAGATGTAAAAGAAATGTAGGAACATATCTCCACATACATAGGATATTTCTAGACTTACTAAAAATTAAAATGCCCTTAACACCAGAAATTTACCTACTTAATATGTTACCGGATGATATAAAAGACCAAACTTATATAATTGTTTATATTTTACCAGCAGCTAGAATACTCATTGCCAAACGTAGGAAATCTAAAGACATACTGACTTTAAAAGAGCTCAAATATAAAATATTAGAAGTAGCGGAAATAGATAAATTAAGTATAAGACTACAAAATAAATCAGAGGAGATATTTTGGAAAAGATGGAAAACAATTTATGATTGGCTGAAGATAAAGAAGATGGACTAGACTCGAAAATATGTAAAGATATATTATATCATGTATAAGAAACAGAAATATGCTTTATTGAAACAAATGTTTAATTACACAAACATATTTTTGATTGAAACTGAAAATAAAATTATTTTAAAAAGAATATCGCAATACTTTTATATGCATGTATTAATGTAAAAGAACCATTTTTGTAATGAAAACATCTAAGTTTTGTTCTAAAAATGAGTTGAGACACAGCCAAGTAATATCCTGTTTATCAAATATGTGATTGATGACTGACCAGACAAAGAAATCTAAACTGAGCATGTCTAAATGATTTCAGTGATGATGAAAAGTGAGGAGGAGCAAGAAGAGCGTATAAGCAAGATCCCAGCTGTAACACATTGAACATCCACGCTGAATTTCTTTCCTGTGAGATGTTCCTTATTCGAATAAATCCTTTTTTGACCCTTTATTGCCTGGAATAGTTTATTTCACTGTCTGGTTTATTGACTAGCCACACAAGTCAAAGAACCTTAGCGTCCTCAGGGTGTTGGTATCAAATAGATAAATAAATGCATGCCCGTGTCGCGAGGCCTTACCTTTCCCCAGGTCAGCTGGGTTGAACCCGGTGACGAAGAATTTGGGCACCCCCCATTCAGTGCTGACCATGACGTTGTGCCTCGGCTGGTACCAGAAGTCGTACCCTTGGGGGGCCGCTTGAGTCGGTCTCTCCCAGTTCCCCTTCACTTCGAAGGTCTCCGCATCCAGAAGGACAAAACCACCTGGCAGAAGAACGAGATCCGTGCTCAGAAATCCGCACCCCTCTTCCCGGACTCCTCGTCAAGGGGTGGGGTGAAAATTAGATCGAAGGAATCCAAAACAAATCAGTTTTTTGTACGTGGGCAGATGCATAAATCTCAAGGCTACCATGTTGAGGCGATTGATCTGTTCACCGAACAACCTTCAAAGGTGCTCCCCAACAACCAAGATCAATGCCCTGATTAAAATTGTCAGTACTTTCAAATTAAGGGCAGAACCAAGTTTGAGTCCAGTGGCACCTTTAAGACCAACAGAGTTTAATTCTGTGTATACGCTTTCGAGCCATCCTTTCATGTGCACGTTTTGTATTCTTCTCCTTTTTTCTTTTCTCCCCCATTAGCACCAATTAAAAGAAATAAATAAAACTATCAAACACAATTTTCCAAGTAGAGTTTCCGTAGCTGAATGACAGATCCACTTTTGACCAGGTTATCTGTTTCTTTCCTGTGAGATGTTCCTTATTCGAATAAATCCCTTTTTTACCCTTTATTGCCTGGAATAGTTTATTTCACATTCTGGTTTATTGACTAGCCACACAAGTCAAAGAACCTTAGCATCCTCAGGGTGTTGGTATCAAATAGATAAATAAATGCATTCCCATTTAAGAGAAAGAAATAAAATGATCGAACACAATTTTCCAAGTAGAGTTTCCGTAGCTGAACGACAGATCCACTTTTGACCAGGTAATTTGTTAATTGTCTAGACCAAGGCTCCCCCACCTTTTTGAGCCTGCGGGAACATTTGGAATTCCAACACAGCCTGATGGGCACAGCCACAAAATGGCTGACGCAGGAGGCGGAGCAAGTCACAAAATGGCCACCACAGCTTTCCTTCAGTCACACAGCAAAGATCCTTGTGCTGTGGGGGGGGGGGGGAGTTGCTGCCAAAGCAATGTTTTTTTAAAAAATCCTCCACAGCCAATCAGAATCCTTGCTGAGCAAAAGGCCTACCTGGTCCCACCCATTTCCTAAAAGCACTTTGACAGGCTCCCCGGTGCCTATAGGCACTACGTTGGACACCCCTAGTCTAGACCGCCCTCAGCTGGGATTCCCCGTGGGGATCCGTTTCGTGAAATACCTTTTGCATTGCCCCGCGGGTCCCCTATTGAACTGATCATGACTTCCCCACTGCCTAGGCAGTGAGAGGTGTGCAGGAAGGCCAGGTCGCATTTCTGGAAGATTTCTCTCGGCTCAATCACCTGTGGAGGCGAAGGAAAGGACATTTGCGATTAAGTTACACTGACTGGTTGCTGTAGATTTTCTGGGTTGTGTGGCTGTGGTCTTGGCATTGTAGGACCTGACATTTTGCCAGTAGCTGTGACTGGCATCCTCAGAGGTATAACACAGAAAGATGGAGTACTCTCTGCGTCAAGGTGAGAGGAAAATGGTAGGTAGGGCTGAGTCATTATCTGTAGGAGCTCCCCAGGCTATGAACATGCTAATGGAGGACCTTTCCTGAGGAGGTTCTTTTGTATATGGATTGTTTCCTGAGGAGGTTTCCTGTTTCCTGAGGAGGTATCTGAAGGACAGTCGTCTCCCATATATTTCTGCCCAGGAATTAAGATCACAAGGAGAGGCCCTCCTGACTGTCCCAACAATCAGAGAAGCTCGTCTGGTGGGCACACGAGGACGGGGCCTTTTCGGTGGCAGCCCCACAGTTATGGAACAACCTCCCCAGGGAGGTGCGCCTGGTCTCCTCACTTTCAATCTCTAGGTGGCACTTGGAAAAGGTCTTATTCAGGACTGCATTTGGCCACGTTCAGTAGCAGTCCTGAATAGTTATTATTTCAGATCTTGGTTTTATGTTTTTAATGCCTTTTATTCTACGTGTTTTATTGGGAAGGAGACCGTTTCAGGTGGGTGGACACGTTAGCCTGTAGTAATCTGAGTCAGATAGAGCTATTGATTTGATTTTTTAAAAAAACATTTGTCAGCCACCTGATAAAGAAAGCTGTGTGTAAGGAAGAAAGGGGGCTGATAAATGTTTTTAAATAAACCAAATGATTAGCGCTATTGGACTCAAATTTTGTTCTAGCAGAAACCGTCCTGGTTCCGAGCTTGGGGCATCTATATTTGAGCATCACCTGCTCAGGCATCTATATCCATAGGAGATATCTTTATCCTTGAAAGTGCAAGCGACAGGCAGCAATTTAACATTGTTCTCCTCCATTTCTCCCTCACAACGACCCTGTGAGGTAGGACAGGGTAACAGAGCGACTGGCCCAAAGTCACCCAGGAAGCTTCTCCTTTCCTCCATTTTAGCCTCACAACAACCCAGTGAGGTAGGACAGGCTGAGAGGGTGACTGGCCCAAGGTCACCCAGCGAGCGTCTCCTCTCCTCCATTTTAGCCTCACAACGACCCCTGTGAGGTAGGATAAGCTGAGAGGGTGCCACTGTTCTCTCTAAGCTGAGTTAGTGTGAGCTAGCTCACAGTTTTTTAGCCTCTGGCTCACATATTTTTGTCTTAGCTCAGGAAGGATGGGTCCAGAGCAAGCTAATCTATGCAGCAGTCAAATCGCTTGCTCACCACTTTAATGCCAGTAGCTCACAAAGTAGAATTTTTGCTCACAGGACTCCACAGCTTAGAGGGAACATTGGAGGGTGCCTGTCCCAATTTCACCCAGCAGACTCCATTTTATCCTCATAAGAGCCCTGTGAGGTAGGATAAGCTGTGAGGGTGACTGGCCCGAGGTCACCCAGTGAGCTTCCATAGCAGAGTGGGGATTCGAACCTGGGATCCTAGTCCAGCCCTCTAACATACCCTCGTCCAGCCCTCAAACCCCTACACTGCACCAGCTCTAGAGGCCATTGCCTACTGCTTCCGATGGCCTGATGCAGAACTTCCCGCCACGCCCCAAAACACACTCCCCAAGCCCCCCCATGTCCTCCTTATCCAGCTCCTCCCCCCATTCCCAGGTTTAATTTGCGCTTCTCCGATTTATTTATTATCATTTGCATTCATAGCCCGCCCATCCCGCAAGCGGGCTCAGGGCGGGTAACATCATAACACATACAATCAATACAATCAAAATGAAACCATTTAAACCATTTTAAAAAAATTAATAAACATTAAAACACAGTCACACTTCGAATAAATCAGCTGGCTGTGGGGGTTCCCTGGCATATTATTTGGGTTGATAAGTAGTTGAGAAGTGGATGGGTGACAACCACCTCGGGGAGGCCACATAGAGAGGTCCGTTGCCTGAACCGAAGGCCTGGCGGAAGAGCTCCGTCTCGCAGGACCTCCGGAATCGAAGAAGATCCTGCAGGGTCCTGATCTCGACTGGGAGCATGTTCCACCAGAAAAGGCCCTGGCCCTGGTTGAGGCAAGACAGACGACCTTTGGGCTGTGGACAACCACGAGACATTGGTCCATAGTGCGTAGATGTCGATCCATAAAGACGTACCGTGAAGAGCCTGGGAGCCCTCTGGTCAGTCCCCGTGTCCACCACATAAATGCGAGAGGAGCCGAGACAGGGAAGTACCAGTCTGTTCCGCTTCTTGGTGGCATCCCCGAAACAGCTGCTGCAGGCGTTCCACCCGGAGTGGTGGAGTTCATCATCGATGTAAGGCATCGTTAGGCGGTGGATCACCTGGGGAGGAAGGCGGGACGTTAGCTGCTCTCCAATCCGGGGCCCCCCAACCAAGGCACCCGTCAGCACATTTCCTGGTGCCCCCCAAAGGTTTTTCTAAAGTGAGCATGTGTCATGAGCCAGCTTGACTAGCCTGAGTCCAGTGTGACTTGAAGACTCCTCAGGGGTCGAGGAGCCACAGGCAGCCAGCCCTGAACCAGATAAAGACCGATTTCCCACAAGCCACTGCTCCACCCTCGCTCTTCCCTCCCCCCGATTGTATGCGTCAATTTCCCAGTACTTGCTGTGTGGCCGCATTCTGACCCGCAGCTTCGCCTGATTTAGGTTGCCAAGTGGGACTTACCTTGGCAGCGGGGGACTCCCGGGTGGATCCCGAAGCGTGCACGCGCACGCCGCGTGCACGTCACCAGGAAGTGACATTATGACGCCGGGCATGCTGGGGGCGAGGCCACGACCATGGGAAATCGGGCGAAGCTGCGGGTCAGAATGCAGCCACACGGCAAGTAATGGGAAATTGACGCATACGATCTGGGGAAAGGGAGGAGCGAGGGCGGAGCAGCGGTTTGTGGGAAATCAGTCCGAGTTAGTGAATTAGAGACACAGGAGTCTCCAGATTCATTGCTGGCAGCTGACATGACCTGCCCACGCACAGCGCTGAACTAGCCAACGAAGCTGAGCTGCAGGAGAGTGGCCCACCAGGGTCCCCCCCCCATTAACTGAACAGTAAAGGGAAAGGCTCCAACAAGACTTAAGGCAAGGTAAGGTAAGATTGGCCTCGACCAGAGCGAGGGCCTTTGTTGTGTATTAACTTGCATATGAGCAGAGGTCATTTCAGGAGGGATCGGGGGGATCGCAGTTCCCCCGGGTGAGGTGCAAGGGGGCGGGGCACATGACAAAGCCCCGCCCCTTGCTTCCGGCCGCCCCGCTTCCGGTCCTCTTTCAGCCAGGAGGAGGCAGGAGAAGAGGGAGGGTAAGTTGCTTCCTCCCCGCCTCTCCCCACCCCTGCCTGCCTGGGGCCAGGGAGGGCCTTGGCGGGTCTTCCTTGCACTCCCGCCGGCCTTGCAGGTCCACCGCCAGGCCCCTGATGTCAAGGGGTGTGGCATATGCTAATGAGTTATGCAAATGAGTTCCCCTAGTTCTTTTTCTACGAAACGACCCCTGCATATGAGCATGAGTTTGGAATGGTATCCAAAATCCACCAATCAGAGAAGTGGAAAGTATGGAGGGAAGCCTAATGATTGGTCTTTATTCTGTCAATACCATTGGTTGTTAATTGACATGTGGGCGTGGATATCTAAACCCGGACAGTTTAAAAAGGAGCCTGTTGCTCCAGTCTTTTGTCTTCGTTCTTAATCTCTAATAAAGCTGAATCACTGTTTTGTTCAAATCTGCGTTGAGTCTCGTACTTAACAGCCTTCTCAGTGGCGGCTCCACACTGGTGGAATGAGCTCCCGGAAGACACCAGGGCCCTGGACCTCCTACAGTTTCACAGGGCCTGTAAAACGGAGCTCTTCCACGAGGTCTTCGATTAGGAGCCACCGCTGCCCATATACTGATAACATCTGAACAGTTAACATCTGAACTGTTAAGGCCCTCTTTGTTCACTGAATAATAACAGCCAGTGTATTTGACCCTGCCATTTTTCGTATACTACGTTATTGCATTGTCTCGATGCATCTGTGTTTTAATGTATTTTAACCTACTGTAAGCCACCGTGAGCCTGCTACGCAAGGAGGGCGGGATATAAATCAAATAAACAAACAAACAAATTATTGTATATGGCCATCGGCCCTTACACTACAAATTCAGCAGGTTCAGACTCTGTGCTGATTACTTCAGGAAAAAATTTAGAAGTCTGACTCCACAAAAGGAGAAGTCTTTTAAAACCTTCAGCGCACAATTAGCTGACTCCTTTGACAAATGGATCTCATCAGCCAAGGCTGACTCTAAAGAAAAATTAAGGGAACTGATTATTCTAGATCAATTCCTTTTCCATCTTCTCTCAGAAATAAGACTTTTGGTGAAAGATAAACTTCCTGAAAATGTCAAACAGGCAGCAGAATGGGCTGATAAGTTAATGCTCAATAGAGGAGGTTCGCCTCGGGTTCGCCACGGGAGCTCTACGCTTCCCAGATGTGGTGGTGAGATCGCGCCCGGAAAATCCACCTATCTTCCGTCTCTCTAGCGTGCCTAATGCTCCGTGTGACCGCAGCCATTGGCTGTATTGTGAGGTGGAGTGCTGCACTCTGAAATTCACTAGCCAATTTATCTTTGGAGTTGTAGTTGAGGAGTTGTAGCTGGCCATACAGACCCGGTAATGAGAGATACGTAGGAATAGTATAGTGGCACTGTGACGTCCTCCTTATTGGGGAGGACTAGTTTCCCTTTAAAAGTGTTCTTTTTATTTTATTCTACTAGGTCTATACGGCTGCCACCAGGAAATTTAAGGCTTTCCAAACCTTTATACTTTACTGTTGCTCTTACTATTTTGGTAGACCGAGTACAGGGCTTACGAGGAACTATGTGGTCCTGAGGAAGTATTTCTTTCAGAGCTGGTATACTTAAATAAAAGAGGATTTATTGAAGTAATTCATAAATAAAAGGGTAGAACAATGTAACCAGTAGGGAGTAAATCATGAACAAATGCTTAGTGTATCACACACAATCTGCTCCCTTACTGACAGGGATCTTTCAGGTAACTTTGTAACACTTTAACTCAAGGTCATATATGTTTACTGTTTCTCTCCAGGACATACAGCCTTTCCTATAACTTGTCTTCAATTAAGCTTTCATTTAATTTTTCCTATTCTCTCAGCCTTCCTTCTGCTTCTCACTTCCCTCACACACCGAACTAACTGCTTGTCTAACTCATTCCCCACACAGAACTAACTGCACTTATCAACTGTCAACCCTAAAACTCCTGACTGACACACCCACTCATCCACTCGTCTTCACCTCCAAAACCCCTCCCCCTCTCTGTCAACCACCAATCACACCACACTTGCCTCTTTCAACCACTCTAGTCTATCTATCACAGCCATGCAACCAAACTTTTAAAGAGACACACATACACATAAAACAAGGAATCGCCACACTGCTCCATACGCTTATCTAATTTTCTTTTGAAGCCGTCCATGCTTGTAGCCGCCACCACCTCCTGTGGCAGTGAATTCCATGCGTTAATCACTCTTGGCACAATGGACCTTGCATATTCCAATGGTGTCAGGGACTGAATTAGGGACCCTCTGCGTGCCAAGCAGGTTCTACACCACTTAAGCATAGCAGCGAGACGCTAATAAGACAACGGGTTACAAACCAAGAGAGCTGTGGTCTACCTATACCGTACACAGCCCTGGGCAGAGTCCTCCTAATTTTCTTTTTCTCTCTTATCTAATCCACTGAGACAGCAACTATCAAAACACCCAAACTGGCATTACGAGTTGGGATGATTCTTGACAAGTTCAGGATTGTTTCTGGGTTTCTCACATAGCTCAGACTGCAGAGCCAGCGACGCTATCGGTACCTTTAGGGGGTTCATCTTTTTTTGGAAGGGACGCTGCCCAAAACCTTACGAAGCATTTCACAAAATTAACACGAAAGTTGCCCCTGGGAGGTTATAAGTATGCAGGTGCAGCCCATCTGGGCCATTTTCTTCACTTGATTAACTGATCCCGCTTCCCAAGAAGCGTGGGGATGGTTTTTGTCTGTTTCCTTCTTAGAAATGGCTTGTCATTGTCTCCGCTGAATGTGGCTCATGGGCTAAACAAGAGAGTGGAAATCAGCCTCGAATCGAAGCGACGTTCTGAAAATGTGGGTTCCCCCCCCCCCATTCACTTTTTCAACTGACCCGGTTACATTGGTACGGTGCAGAACAGATTACTACAACACACCGTGTGTGGAACTGCCTTGAAGATAATTTAGAAATGATGGATGGTTTTTTTGTAAAAGGTAAAGGTTCCCTTGCTCGAAAGCCAGTCGAATCCGACTCTAGGGTTGCGGTGCTCATCTCCGTTTCAAAGCCGAAGAGCCAGCGCTGTCCGAAGACGTTTCCGTGGTCATGTGGCCGGCATGACTAAACACCAAGGCACACGGAACGCTGTTCCCTTCCCACCGAAGTGGTGCCTATTTATCTCCTTGTAATTTCTTGCTTTTGAACTGCTAGGTTGGCAGGAGCTGGAACTAGAGACGGGAGCTGACTCCATCATGCAGCACACTTGGGTCTCGAACTGCTGAACTACCGACCTTCCACATCCCTCTAGGGTTCTCAAGGGAAGAGACGTTCAGAGGTGGTTTGCCATTGCCTGCCTCTGCGTAACGATCCCGGACTTCCTTTGTGGTCTCCCATCTAAGTACTGACCAGGGCCGACCCTGCTTAGACTCTGAGATCTGATGAGATCGAGTTAGCCCGGGCAAACCACATCAAGGCAAGAGATGTACAGACGTGGTTTCCCATTGCCTGCCTCTGAGCATTAACCCTGGGCTTCCTTGGTCATCTCCCATCCAAGTACTAACCAGGGCCGATCCTGGTTAGCTTCTGAGATCTGATGAGATCGGGCTAGTCAGGGTGCAGACGTTACAGTCGATTTAAAATGTGAGAATCCTAACTGGAGCATGCCAAAAGGAACCAATAGAACCAGTTATAAGTTGGTTCTGCCGACTTCCAAGTTGAATAAACACAGAAAACACTGTGTTGAAATAATAAACACAATATTCATATGCACTTATAGCTAAATATATTTGATTTATATACACAACATCAACTCTAGTGTATTGTAAACACTTTCATAAGAACATAAGAGACGCCAATGTTGGATCAGGCCAAAGGCCCATCCAGTCCAACACTCTGTATCACACAGTGGCCAGAAATACCAGGGGCCATCACGAGGTCCACCAGTGGGGCCAGGACATTAGAAGCCCTCCCACTGTTGACCCCCCCCCCCAAGCACCAAGATGACAGAGCATCACTTGCCCCAGAGCCCCTATCTATAACTTGTGGCTAATACCCACTGATGGACCTCTGCTCCATATGCCTATCTAATTCCCTTTTGAAGCCGTCCATGCTTGTAGCCGCCACCAGTTCCTGTGGCATTGAATTCCAAGTGTTAATCACTCTTTTCAAACTACAACATCACATTTGAAGCACTTTCAGACTAAGTTATATAACACGAAGAGTCCAACTGTCTTCTTCCTGATGGAGGATAAATACCAACGTACAGTTATTTGTACCGAACAATGCAGCAACCTACTGTACATTTCCCAAGTGATGATCCATCAGGAAAAGCCAGCAGGCAGCTTGTATTTCTCACTGTGATGATTCAGCTTAGCAAGCAGGCCTAGTAGATGTATTTTCCCAAGTTGACTTCCAAGTTGATCCTGGGCTCAAAATATTTTTCGGTCCAGCGTGCATGACTTTAAACTCACTGGGCCTCATTGGCCATGTTGTTGCCCATTCACACAATTTAGAGAAAACCTTCTGTAGTTAGGGTTGTCAGGTCAACTTACCTGGCCAGTCTCCCCACTTCCTTCCGGGAGACTGGAAGTGATGTTGAGCATATTCGGGCCTACTTCCGGTTTCGGGCCTACTTCCGGTTTCGAGCCTACTACTGGTCATGGTGACATTCTGGTTTTTGGGCAAAACTTTATGGTAAATTTGGCTTCAAACCATAGAGTTTTACCCAAAAACCAGAGCATCACCCCAACCGGAAATTGGCCTGAAACCGGAAGCAGGCCCAAACCGGAAGTAGGCCTGAAAAGGTCAGTTGGCGGCAGGATTTTCCCCTGCCAGCCACCTGGCCAGTGGCGGACAAGAGCCTGTGAAAGCGGGGGTTTCCCTACTTCCACCGGGGGACTGGCAACCTTATCTGTAGTTCTTCACAACCCACCCTGGTTTTCACCTTCCTGAATAATCTGGTATCATCAACAAACTTGGCTATTGCACTTAGGGCTGCCAAGTGGGGGTGGGGGACGGGTAAACCCTCGCTTCGGGGGCCCGATTCCCACCCACGCGGAATCGAGCCCCAGGGGGAACTCCGCCCCCCGAAGCGCAGCATGGCTGCATCACCTTTTACACCTTCTCTTATGTTTTTATCTGGTCACACCAATCTCCCCCCCCCCGGGCTCCTCGTGTGTAATTAATTAGACCGGCTGCTGTCAGACGGGTCGTCGCTTGAGGCCCTTGGATCACGCTCTTGCTTAACTTGTCCTGGGAGGGGTGGCTCGAGGGAAGCCAGACACCTTTTAAGAGAGTCTTCAAGCCGCAGAATCAAAAGGCTGGCCTCAGGAGACGGTACGTGGGCTCAAGCCAAGGGGTGGTGGTGGAAAGCATCTTGTAAGAGCCTTGGAGGTCTGATGGGTATCTCAAAACCCTTCAGAGTCCCACGGATCCGCTCTCGTCTGGGACATTCCGAGGCTACATAACATGAAGACAAATCTGCCCGCAACTGGAATAGTGTAAAAGGGCGATGAACATAAGAAGAGCCCTGCTGGATCAGACTGGTGGTCCATCTAGTCCAGCATCCCGTCTCACACAGAGGCCTCAACCAGTTCCTCTGGAGGGCCAAGAACAGGGCAGAGAGGCTGAGGCCTTCATAAGAACCTGAGAAGAGCACCGCTGGCTCACCAGTGAGGGTCCATCTAGTCCAGCATCCTGTCTCACGCAGTGACCAACCAGATCCTCTGGAGGGCCAGCAACAGGACAGAGAGGCCGAGGCCTTCCCCTGAGAAGAGCATCAGAAGAGCTCTGCTAGATCAGACCAGTGGTCCATCTAGTCCTGCACCCTGTCTCACATAGTGGACAACCCAGTTCCTCTGGAGGGCCAACAACAGGGCAGAGAGGCTGAGGCCTTCCCCAGATAAGAACATCAGAAGAGCCCTGCTGGATCAGACCAGTGAAGGTCCATCTAGTCCAGCATCCTGTCCAACTCAATGGCCCACCAGTTCCTCTGGATGGCCAAAACAGAGCAGAGAGGCCAAGGCCTTCATAAGAACCTAAGAAAAGCCCTGCTGGATCAGACTGGTGGTCCAACCTAAGAAAAGCCCTGCTGGATCAGACTGGTAGTCCAGCATCCCGTCTCACACAGTGACCAGCCAGTTCCTCTGGAGGGCCAGCAACAGGCCATCTGATGTTCATAAGAACATCAGAAGAGTCTTGCTGGATCAGACCAGTGGTCCAAGGTCACCCAGTGAGCTTCTCCTCTCCTCCAATGGATATTGGCTCTGGAGGTTCAACAGAACCTCCATGTTTCCACTGAGGACTTCCAAACACTGAGGGCAGCCCACATTGACCCCTTTAGACCTTGTTCATGATCGCCTCAGAGACATCGGCGAGGTCCTTGTTGAGAACAGAGTTGATGCCCTGACCCAGAGAGGGAAACTCTTCTTTTCATTTTTGGTGGTGGAAGCTGCTGACGAGTTGCCACCAACTTATTCCCAGGCAAGAGACAAGCCCAGATTTCCTCGGTGGTCTCCCATCCAAGTAGTAACCAGGGCCTTCCTTGCTTAGCTTTCAATATCTGACGCGATCAGGCTAGCTAGGGCTAATCCAGGTCAAGGTGAGAGACGTTGAGGAATTTCAGACAGACGATATAATCCGGAAGAGGAACGGTTCCCAAACGGTTTCTGGTCTGTCATTTCAGAGAGAACCATTTTAGAACCGGTTCTCTACCGGAATATATTTGTAATTTCACACACAAACGCTTCTGTCACGTTTAGGAAATGGGGCTGAAGCGTTTTACCTGTCAACCGCTTCCAAGTAGTCTTCAGTTTCCTCTCCCGGTTCCGATGTGCTTTTTCCCACCGTTTCTCGCCCGTGTGGGCGATCTCCGGCTTTTTTTTTTTTAAAGTTTGCTTTATATCGTTATAGTGCTATAACGGTATAACACTATAACGCAAAAAAGTTTGCTTTATATCGTTATAGTGCTATAACAATATAACACTATAATGCAACAGCATTATATCAACCCCACTGGAATGCCTGGAGTGTTGTGTTATAGCACTATAGCGCTCTAAAGGGAACGTTAAAAAAAAAAAGCCGGAGATTGCCCGCACGGGTGAAAAACAGCGGGGGGAAAGCGGTGCAGTCTGAAATGGCAAACCGCTTCGGATCCAGCTCGTTACCGGAAGGGGAAAGCCATGTGTGAAATGGCAGCCCTATACCGGTTTACTCCACGACGGATCAAAAACGGCTTCAAAACGGGTTAAAAAGGGTAATGTGAAATTCCTCACCATCTCCCCCAGGGAAGGAGACGCGAGATCTAACGAGATCCGGACGGCCCAGGCAAGAGATGTTCAGAGGTGGTTTGCCATTGCCTGCCTCTGCATAGCAACCCTGGACTTCCTTAACCGTCTCCCATCCAAGTACTAACCGGGGCCGACCCTGCTTAGCTTCCGAGATCGAACGAGATCAGGGTAACCTGGGCCATCCAGGTCATGGCGTGTTCATTTCTGCCGTCTCTTAATCCACCCCTGGAAAGGCAAAGTAAAAGATTCCCGAATGAAAAGATCTCCGGTCTGAACCTTGCAGTAAGTTGGAGATTCTGGGTCTACGTCCACCGTAGCCAGGTAGTCGGGCGCTTGAGTGCCGGTTCCAGCGCCAGTTCCGGTGCCGGTTAAGATGCAGGGGACGTAGATGAGTCTCTCTCTAGGACCTTGGAAAGCAAAGAGGACATTTAGCAACAGGACTGTCGGAGAAGCCACTACAGCTTCCTCGACCCAAGGCCCCTTTCTCTTCTGTGAGCCGGTTTTTGCTTTCAGACAAAGATGAGTTTCGTCTAAAAAAAAGAGCAAGAGTCCAGGAGCAACGTAAAGACTAGCAAGGTTTGTGGCAGGGCGTGAGCGTTCGTGTCCTTACTGCTACTTATCTGAGCAAAGTTCGAGTCCAGGGGTCACCTTTAAGACTAACAAAATCTTATTCCTGATCTAAGCTTTCGTGTGCACGGATACTTCTTTGGATAAGCGTGCGTGCACACGGAAGCTTGTACCTTGCATAAAACTTTGTTGGTCTTCAAGGTGCCACTGGATTCCAGCTTGGTTCCACTGCTTCAGACACCCATCTGAATGCTACTTATCTGAGGAAGTGAGCAGTGACTCACGGAAGTTCAACTCCTGCCACCAATTTTGTTGGTCTTTTGCTCTTTTGTCTTGCTCTTTTCCAGGGGTCATTTCGTAGAAAAAGAGGTGCAGGAGCTCATTAGCATAACTTGTTTGCATATGCCACACCCCCTGACATCACCAGTGGTGTGTCAGAAGGCAACACCCACCGCTCAGGCTCCACTGGACTGTTTTGGATTGCTAGCTATTGCAAGGGGGGGGAGAATGTGCAGATCTGTCCTCGCAGGGGAGGGAGAGCTGGTACCTGAATAAAACTTGGTCTTAAAGGTGCCACTGGACTGTTTTGGATTGCTAGCTATGGGGAGGGGGAACGTGCAGATCTGCCCTCACAGAGGAGGGAGAGCTTGTACCTGAATAAAACTTGGTCTTAAAGGTGCCACTGGACTGTTTTGGACTGGGGGGCCGGGGGGGGGACTCTGCAACTTACCTGGCTACATCTTGATCTGACTGAGGGCTGTTGCATGTGCCCGCCCCCTGGGCTCTTTACTGCCGGAGCTCTGCTCCTGTGCGCTCCTGCAGGAAATGACCCCTGCAGTCTTTTCTATTAAACGAGCTCTAAAAGAGACCCATTTTGTTGGTCTCTTGCTCTTTTCTACTGCCACAGACTAACAAGGTGGCCAATCTGGATCTCTCTGAAGAAGTGAGCCACGTGACTCACGAAAGCTCCTCCCATGCGACAAATTTGGTTAGTCTCTAAGAAGAAGAAGAGGAAGAGATTGAATTTATACCCCTTGCCCTTCACGACCCAAAGGTGTCTCAGAGCGGCTTACAAACTCCATGAGTCACTGAACAGATTCTCTGTTCAGAATACCACCAATACCACAAGCCACAAAGGATAAAGCAGGTTCAAATTGCCCATAGCCAATAACCAGGGTTCCCGCTTGCTCCCCGGGAGCAGGGTTCGCGCTCAAACTCCTGGGAAAGCGACGGCTAGTCCGTTATCAAAACAAAACGCTTCCCACCCATTCTACTCATTAAAGCAAAAGCAAGGAGAATAAAAGACCGTCTCTGAACCACCTGTGACCTTGGGAAAAGATAACGTTACTGCAGAGCCTAGCTTAACTGGAATGCAAGTACATTGGATATATGTGCAAGCGTGTTCAAGCGAATACATGGCTAAAGGGGGGGGGTAAGTGCAGATACATGAATACACACCTATATATACATCAGAGATCATACAATGAACATTTGCAGCTTGCTGACACCCCTTCCCCTCCCCACAACAGACACCCTGTGGGGTAGTTGGGGCTGAGAGAGCTCTTTCCAGAGCTGGAGAGAACAGCTCTGATCAGAACCACGGCTTGCCCAAGGTCATCCAGCAGCTGCGAGTGGAGGAGTGGGGAATCAAACCCGGTTCTCCCAGATTATACAACAGACACCCTGTGAGGTGGGTGGGGCTGAGAGAGCTCTGACAGAAACGGCTCTTTTTCAAGAACAGCTCTCGTTTGAACTACGGCTTGCCCAAGGTCATCCGGCAGGTGCAAGTGGAGGAGTGGGGAATCAAACCCGGTTCTCCCAGATTAGAGTCCGCGCACTTAACCACTGCACCAAAATGGCTCTAAGGGGCTATTGAATTCTTCCTCTTTTCTACGGCTACAGACAGATTATCACGGCGGCCCATCTTGATCTAATTTTATCTCAGAACATCTCATCTGGTTATTAGTCCAGGTAAAATGTATTTTTTTTTCTTTAAAATGTTTCCCTGCCGCCTTTCCACCCAAATAGCGTCCCCAAAGCAGCCAGAGTCAAAACGGTCTAACATTAAAACTCCATTTGAAATTAAGCATCTACAAAATAATCAAACCACTCAATAAAATGTGGAAATGCAAACACACGTGCCCGTCCACTGCAGAGCTGGGGTTGCTAGAGAAACGCAAAGCTTTGGAGTTTTCGAGAAAAGTAGAGTTGTCAGTTCCTGGCTTGGAAACTCCTGGAAATTTGGAGGGATGACGGGGTTTGGGAAGAGCCTCAGTAAGGTATAATGCCATATACGCCCTCTAAAGAGCCAGTTTGGTGTAGTGGTTAAGTGTGCAGACTCTAATCTGGGAGAACCGGGTTTGATTCCCCCACTCCTCCTCCACTTGCACCTGCTGGAAGACCTTGGGCAAGCCGTAGCTCTGATAAGAGCTGTTCTTGGAAAGAGCCGTTTCTGTCAAGAGCACTCTCAGCCCCGCCTACCTCACAGGGTGTCTGTTGTGGGGAGGGGAAGGGAGAGGAGTTTGTCAGCCACTCTGAGACACCTTTGGGTAGTGAAGGGAGGGGTATAAATCCACTTCTTCTTCTTCTTGTCATAGTTTGGTGTAGTGGTGAAGTGCGCAGACTCTAATCTGGGAGAACCGGGTTTGATTCCCCACTCCTCCACTTGCACCTGCTGGATGACCTTGGGCAAGCCATAGTTCTGTCAGAGCTGTTCTCTCAAGGGCAGTCCTTGAGAGAGTTCTCTCAGCCCCGCCTACCTCACAGGGTGTCTGTTGTGGGGAGGGGAAGGGAAAGGAGTTTGTGAGCCGCTCTGAGACTCCCTTGGGTAGTGAAGGGCGGGGTATAAACCCAATCTCTTCTTCTCGAAAGAGCTCTCTCAGCCCCACCCACCTCACTGGGTGTCTGTTGAGGGGAGGGGAAGGGAAAGGCATTTGTAAGCCGCTCTGAGACACCTTTGGGTAGTGAAGGGCAGGGTATAAATCCAATCTCTTCTCTTCTTCCTCTTCTAAACTGATCTCTGTCATCTGGAGATGAGCTGTGATTCCTGGAGAACTCCAGTCCTCACCTGGAGGCTGGCAACCTGGCAACCTGTTTTGAATAGGCGCCTTGTCGAGTCCAAAACAGACTGTCAGGACCCACAGCAAAACAACGAAGTACCCGCTTCCAGGAAGGTTTTACTTTTATTAAAAAGCCATAGATGCAATAACACGAACACTGTTAGGAATGGCGGGTTACCTATGTGCATAATAGGATATAGGGCATTCGTATGCGCCCCCCCATAGTGATACCCAATTAGAGGGCCTCCCGCGCTCGGGCATTTGGCAGATTCTCTAACGCCCGCGAAGCTGGGAACGTAAGAAGCTCCCACGGAACCTATACAGTACCAACTCCTCCAGTGACCTTGATAGATGCGCGTTACAGGTTTGAAGCGATTATGCGCATGGGAAGGAATGCAAAGCAATTAGAAACATACAGCACACTCATGGCAGCTTTAGCTGACACAGACCAATGATTGGAACAAACGGCTGGCAGGCATTCCTTTCGCTTCCAGCATCGTCTATTGGCAACGCTTTGTGGGCCAATGGAAGCGCTTCCGGTGCCAAATTCTCCTCTCCGCTAGCCTGCCCGACTGGTTGAACGGCACGTAAAAAAAAAAAAAAGTGTGCTTTCTGTGTAAAAAAGGAGATTTGGATCTGGCCGTTCGTTCGAGGACGCGCCCCTAGGGTTGCCAACTTCCAAGTGGCACCTGGAGACCTCCCGCTATTCTGGTTGATCTCCAGTCGTAGGGTTGCCAACTCCAGGGTGGGAAATGTCAGGAGATTTTGGAGGCGGAACCTGAGGAGGGCGGCGTACGGGGAGGGGAGGGGCTTCGATGGGGTGTAATGCCAGAGACTCCAGCTTTCAAAGTGGGCATTTTCTACAGAGGGAACTGATCTCCGCTCCTGTGCGCTCCCGCAGGCAGGGCTCTTTTTGTAGAAAAAGCCCAGCAGGAACTCATTAGCACATTAGGCCACACCCCTGACAGCATGGCTCATTAGCATATGAGGCCGCACCCACATGTTACCAGAAGTGTGCTCATCCAGCCACACCCACCTTTTGCTTCTTATTCTGTTTACCTTGTTTGTTGTCAAAACCCAGGGCCTTTTTTTGTAGCAGGAACTCCTTTGCATGTTAGGCCACACACCCCGAATGTAGCCAATCCTAATGAGTTTCTGCTGTTGGGTGTGGCCTATTATGCTAATGAGTTCCTGCTGGGC
>NW_015173704.1:528559-540267 GCF_001447785.1 Gekko japonicus | reverse complement strand
CTAATCTGGGAGAACAGGGCTTGATTCCCCACTCTTCCACTTGCACCTGGCTGGGTGGCCTTGGACAAGCCGTAGCTCTGATAAGAGCTGTTCTTGAAAAAGAGCAGTTTCTGTCAAGAGCTCTCTCAGCCCCACCTACCTCCCAGGGTGTGTCTGTTGTGGGGAGGGGAAGGGAAAGGAGTTTGCAAGCCGCTCTGAGACACCTTTGGGTAGTGAAGGGCGGGGTATAAATTCAATCTCCTCCTCCTCCACACCATTCCCCACTCTCCATTATGGTACAACTATACTCAAATCTAACTGTACTTCAGTATAGTTTCCCTAACCAGAACAGGGGACTATTTGCTGGTCCTTATTAGGCCTTTCAAGGACTAAAAGAGGGGCTCCTTGTCTTTTGCCAATCGAAACTGGTGCACGGCTGAAATAGCTCTTTGGAAATTGCTGGGAAGATTGGCCGGTGTCACAGAAGTCTTCCTGGCGAGTCACCGAAGCGCCAGGGATTTTGGCCGCAGGATCCTTCTTCATCAGGCGGCAGAGCCAACTCAGCATCCGATTCCAGAACTCTTTGATGTTCCCTGGAACCCCAGGCGGGTGACGCATGAAATAACCGCTTTAATTTGGCTATCGCCCCTCTTCTCCTCGGGCTGAGAAGATAGAGAACGTTCCCAGGGGATCCGATGCCAGAGAAAAACTTTCCAGAACAGCTGCATTGTGGGAAAGGAGGGCACTTTCTAGAACATGGGGTCCCCAACGTAGAAAGTGGGTGGGCTTTTGCTCAGCAAGGCTTCTGATTGGCTGTGCAGGTTTTTTAAAAACGTGACTTTGGCAGCAGCTGCCAGCACAGCACCAGGATCTTCACTGTGTGATTGGAGTAAGCCGTGGCAGCCATTTTGTGGCTGGCCCCGCCTCCCGCGGCAGCCATTTTCTTGCTGCGCCCACCACGCGGTGTCAGATTTCCAAAGGACCCCACAGGCTCAAAGGGGACCCCCCTCCTCAAGAAAGCGCCCTTTGGCTGAGCCTCCAGCAAACTAGGTGGTCAAAAAGGCTTACCGTTCATGGCATCCAGAGGCGTTGCGTACCCAGGCCCGGTTCCACATCCACAGCCCCCTGCGCCATCTAGAGCGGGGAGGAGAGAAAAAGGGAGAGAGACTCATATTATTTCCAAAAGAGCATAAGAACATAAGAAGAGCCCCGCAGGATCAGGACAGTAGTCCATCTAGTCCAGCCTCCTGTCTCACACAGTGGCCAGTATATATACATACAGGGGTCATTTCCTGCGGGAGCACACAGGAAAGGAGTTTGCAAGGGAAAGGAGTTTGGAAGCCACTATGAGACTGCGACTGAAGTGTGGGGTATAAATCCAGGGGTCCTTTCCTGAGGGAGCGCACAAGAGCGGAGCTCCGGCAGTAAGGAGCCCAGGGGGTGGGCACATACAACAAGCCCCACCCCCTGCTCCCAGCAGCCCTCAGTTGGGCCACGAGGAGCAAGAAACAGCCAGGTAAGTTGCAGAGCCCCCCCCGCCTTCAGGTACAAGCTCTCCCTCCTCTGCGAGGGCAGATCTACACGCCCCCCCCCCCCAACACCCAGCAACCCAAAACAGGCCTCAGTGGAGCCTGAGCGGTGGGTGTTGCCTTCTGACACACGTCCGGTGATGTCAGGGGGTGTGGCATATGCAAATGAGTTATGCTAATAAATTATGCTAATGAGCTCCTGCACCTCTTTTTCTACGAAATGACCCCTGTATACATACGAATACAGTTGTTAAGTCTAGGCGCCTGGGATCCATTAGAAGCTTAGCAGCACATTTGAGCCCAAACATTTACTGAGATCGGCGTCCTATCTGAATGTGTTCTCTCTCATGACTTGTTGTAAAGCACTTTATGAGCAAGAGAACTTTTGCACTACTCTGACATTTCCTGAGGAAGATCCAATTTTGAAACGTCGTTATATCATCCGGAGACGACGACGACGGTGTACCTTTGCACTAGGATTTTCTTATGATTTGTAGGAATTGGTTTATTGTGTTGCATGTTGCAGTGCTTTGGACTGGAATACATAGTAAGCATTTTCTTTGCAAGTCTTGTTGACGGCTTGATTTGTGGCTCAGACTCTCACGACTAGGGCTGCCAAATGTGGGCGGGGGGCGGGGAATCCCCCGCTTTGAAGCCCCGATTTCCGATGCGGCAGAATCGGGGCCCGGGGGAACCCCGCCCCGGCGTGCGCGTCACGGGGCCACAGCCATACAAGGGAAAACTCTATGGTTTTCCCTTGTATGGCCGTGGCCCCGCCCCCAGCGTGCCCACGTCACTTCTGGGGGATGCGCAGGCAGCGCGCATACCCCCAACGCCGGCCGGGAGCCCCCCCGCCCCGGCGAAGACGGATTTGGCAACCCTACTCATGACTGTTTTCTTTGTAATAGTTTTTGACAACCATCGGCCTCCCAGTTGCCTCTTACGCCCCCCCCACCCCGGTAATTGGGGATTAGAACTGTATTATGGTGCCTTGTGAATATCTGGGTAACAGTCGAATTCTAGTTTTGATTATTTAATGGTTTCTATGCAACTTTGGCCACCCAATGAGAAGGGAGCCCTCACTGGAGAAGACCCTGATGCTGGGAAAGACTGAAGGTCAAAGGAGAAGGGGACGGCAAAGTGTGAGATGGTCAGACAATGTCATAGATGCAACGAACATGAAATTAAGCAAACTCCGGAGCATTAGGGAAGACAGGAGGGCCTGGCGTGATGTGGTCCACGGGGTTGTGAAGAGTCGGACTCGACTGTGTGGCTGAACAACAACAACGACATGTAATTATGTGTTTATATGTATATATATGTATATATGCAGGGAGGGGGGTATATAAGCCTAATAAATAATAATAATAGGCGCTCCTTATTTGGCATAGTTTGGTGTAGTGGTTAGGAGCGCGGACTCACCATTCCTCCACATGCAGCTGCTGGTGTGACCTTGAGTCATTCACGAGATCTTTCAGAGCTGTTCTCTCAAGGGCAGTTTTGGAGAGAGCTCTCTCAGCCCCACTGACCTCAAAGGCAATGCTCCCTCTAAGCTGCGGAGTGTTGTGAGCAAAAATTCTACTTTGTGAGCTACCGGCATTAAAGTTGTGAGCCAGCCATTTGGCTGCTGCATAAATTAGTTTGCTCTGGAGCCCTCCTTCCTGAGCAGAGACAAAAATCTGTGAGCTAGCCCCCACTAACTTAGCTTAGAGGGAACACTGCTCACAGGGTGTCTGTTGTGGGGAGGGGAAGGGAAAGGAGATTGTAAGACGCTCTGGGACTCCTTCAGGCAGTGAAGGGCGGGGTATAAATCCAATTTCTTCGGATCAGAGTCCGTGCTCTTAACCACTACACGAAACTGGCTCAAATTAGGGATTTAGTTCTCATGTGCCCAGTCTGCGTTATTTATCTTTTCCCTTCTTTTGCTTTATTTTATATGCAATAAAGCTATTTGTTTAAAATCACTTTCTCTCTCACTCGCTTTCATTGTAATTTCATTTTGGGTTTCCACTACCGAGATCCATCCTGGTATGTACAGACCTGGTATACATACGTTATTCCTTTCTGGAACCCTTTTTAAAGCTAATTCCCCCTTCTCCGGGTCCAGTTTGGGTAACAGAGATGAGCAGAGGTGGCTGGCTATCGGCTGCTTCTGCGTGGTGACCCGGGACCTCCTCGGTGGTCCTTCTTCCAAGGCATGGGACAAACAGAGGGGGTTTGCCATCACCTGCCTCTGCGTCTCGACCCTAGCCTTCCTTGGTGGTCTCCTGTCCAGAGGCTAGGTGGCCCTCTGACAGCAGTGCTGATTCTGTGAACTTGGGCAGATCACGAGAGGGAGGGCCGGAAGGGTTGCCTCAGTGCTTAGTTCTCGTGGCCCTTTCTGACACGGCCAGGGAAATGCCGATCGCCACTTTGGGGCCAGGAAGCCATTTTCCTCCAGACCAGTTTGGCCTGGGATCCTGGAGGGTTTTTTTTTGTCATCTTCTGGGCATGGAACAGCGGTCCCTACGGGTGTGGAGGGGGAGGTATCTGTGAATTTCCGGCATTGTGCAGGGGGTTGGACTAGATGACCCCTGAGGTACCTTCCAACCCTATGATTCAAAATGCTAGCCAGGCCCGACCCTGCTTAGCTACTAAGGTCTGACGAGAACGGGCCATCTGTCAGAACCCACAGCCAACAACGAAGTACACGTATTCAGGAACGGTAATACTTTTATTGCAGAGCTATAGATGCAGTAACGTAGGCATCGTTAAGAATGGTGGCGGCCCCATGGGCATAATAGGATATAGGGTATTTGTATGCAACACCCCCCACAGTACTGGCCAATTAGGCGCCCTCCCGCGTGCGGGCTAAGGCTTAGAGACCGCTAGGTAGCTGAAGCTGAGAACGAGCACTCTCCCACGGCACCTAGGGAAATCCCAGACACTACAACACCCTCCTGCACATCTGTATAGATAAGCATTTCGGCGCACAGCAGAGAAATCACAGAAAGGAATGCAGTAGCAATTAACCTGAAAGGAAAGCAATAGCAATTAACCAGACACAGACCAACCTCCCCAACTTTCATGGCAGTGTAGCTGACACTATCCTGCGCCATCCAGGTAAAGGAAAGAGTTGAACAGAGGTCACTTGCCACTGCCTGCCTCGGCGTAGCGACCCCAAACATCCTAGCTGGCCTCCCACCAAAGTACTAACCTGGGGTGACCCTGCTTAGGTGCTGAGATCTGCTCAGATCTGGCCAGTTTGGGCCATCCAGGTTAAGGCAGGAGACAAGCAGAGGTGGGTTTGCCGTGGCCTGCCTCTGCGTAGCAACCCTGGACTTCTTTTAATGGGTCTCCCATCCAAGTTCTAATCTGGGCTGACCTTGCTTAGGTGCTGAGATCTGCTGAGATCTGGCCAGTTTGGGCCATCCAGGTCAAGGCAAGAGACAAGCAGAGGTGGGTTTGCCACTGCCTGCCTCTGCGTAGCAACCCTGGACTTCTTTTAATGGGTCTCCCATCCAAGTTCTAATCTGGGCTTGCCCCTGCTTAGGTGCTGAGATCTGGGGCGTCCAGGTCAACCCGGGAACGACCCATCAATTAATTCCCTGAAAAACAGGTGCCGGAGTGGCAACACCCATCTCTGCCCACCTGCGTGACACGTTCCCGGCCACCTTCCGTGTTTGTTATGCAGAATGCCGTCTGCATGCCACTCACAAAACCAAAATAGGACCCACAGTAAGTAGGAAGTACCAAAAATCAGCAAATACCGTGCTACAGACGATACCGTGATACAGACGAAATGCCGTGCTACAGACGAGAGCTAGTTTGGTGTAGTGGTTAAATGCGCGGACTCTAATCTGGGAGAGCCAGGTTTGATTCCCCACTCCTCCACTTGCACCTGCTGATGTGACCTTGCGTCAGTCACAAGCTCTGGCACAGCTGTTCTTGAAAAAGAGCGTTTCTGTCAGAGTTTTCTCAGCCCCACCCACCTCACAGGGTGTCTGTTGTGGGAAGGGAAAGGAGTTTGTAAGCCGCTCTGAGACTCCCTTGGGTAGTGAAGAGCGGGGTATAAATCCAATCTCCTCCTCCTCCTCAGTTTGGTGTAGTGGTTAAGTGGGCAGACTCTAATTTGGGAGAACTGGGTTTGATTCCCCACTCCTCCACTTGCACCTGGCTGGATGACCTTGGGCAAGCCGTAGTTCTGATAAGAGCTGTTCTTGAAAAAGAGCAGTTCCTGTCAGAGCTCTCTCAGCCCCACCCACCTCACAGGGTGTCTGTTGTGGGGAGGGGAAGGGAAAGGAGTTTGTAAGCCGCTCTAAGACACCTTCGGGTAGTGAAGGGCAGGGTATAAATCCAATCTCTTCTCTCTTCTACAAAGTATCTCGAGTAATTTTTATATATTTTTTTCGTTTTTATATATTATTTTTTCCTATATTTCTTACAAATTATTCGCCATTATATTAATTATCATATAAACATTAGCACATAGAAAGAATCCAAACATCTAAGTATTGTCTCACAAATGATATTGCACAGCCCCTTTATTAATACCAGTCCTCCTTAATTGTACAAAAAGTTTTAAGAGGGAGGACTCCTTTAAGTCTATTTTGAATTCGTGCTCAGTCTTCCTCCAACAGAGGTCCAGAGATCCTCCTGTTTCAGGGTCCTCCTCAGGGAGTTCGATATTTCCAAGCACAAGGTTGCCAAATACCAACATATTTATCCAAATTTCACCAATGAATGCTGCAAAAAGTCTCTTTTAGTGAGCTCAAGGCTTCCTCAAAAGTGAAAAGACCCTGAAACAGGAGGATCCCTGGGCCTTTGTTGGAGGAAGATTGAGCACCTATTCGAAATAGACTTAAAGGAGTCCTCCCTCTTAAAACGTTTGTACAATTAAGGAGGACTGGTATTAATACAGGGGTTGTGCAATATCTTTTGTGAAATATTAAGAGACGATACTTAGATGTTGTCAGAACCCACAGCTAACAACGAAGTACACGCATTCAGGAACGGTTATACTTTTATTGCAAAGCTATAGATGCAGTAACACAGGCACTGTTAAGAATGGCGGCAACCAATAGAGCCTAATAGGATATAGGTTATTCGTATGCACCCCCCCCATGACGTGGGCCAATTAGGCACCCTCCCGCGTGCGGGATAAGTCAGGCAACCGTTAGGTGGCTAAAGCTGAGAACCAGGAGTCTCTCACGGTACATAGGAGCCCTCAAGACATCACAACCTCCTCCTGCACATCTGTAGAGATAAGCGTTTCAGCAAAGGAAGAGCAACAGGGATAGGAATGCAATAGCAATTAACAAGACACAGAATGAACTCCCCAACCCCCATGGCAGCATAGCTGACATATGTTTGGATATATGATTCTTTCTATGTGTTAATGTTTATCTGCATGCCCCGGCAGACCTTGGCGGTGATCTGGTGGCCTTCTCTAACCTCTGGCGAGTGGGGAAAACAATATCCCTATTAGCATATCAAGAGATAGGTATGAGCAATTTCTCCCGGCCTTCCTTTCATCTGTCCGGCATTTCCTCCAGATTGCTGGCTTATGACGATAGGGAACCGGTCCGAACAGATCCTTCAGCCTCTTTTTAGATCACCGGGAACTGTGTGTTGAAAGATACTAAGGATTCGATATGGGGAGAAGATGCGCCTGTGTGACCCAGCTTCCTTAAGGAGGCGTCGTTAAGCTATTGATTACGGGGAACAGGGAACGACGTCCCAGGCGGAGTGGGGACATCCCGTAATTTAGGGCAGTACGCTCCAGTCCTGAGAGAGGCTATTATAAGACCGTAAGACCTGCTGGATCAGGCCAGTGGCCCATCTAGTCCAGCATCTTGTCTCACGCAGTTCCTCTAGAGGGCCAACAACAGGGCCGTCACATCCTCTGGCAGTGGGCTACCGCAGGGCTCAGTACTGGGTCCGATGCTTTTCAACTTGTTCATTAACGGTTTGGAGTTGGGAGTAAGCAGTGAAATGGCTAAATTTGCGGATGACACGAAGTTGTTCAGGGTGGTGAGAACCAGGGAGGATTGTGAGGCGCTCCAAAGGGATCTGTCGAGGATGGGCGAGTGGGCATCAAGGTGGCAGATGGGGTTCAATGTGGCCAAGTGCAAAGTGATGGACATTGGGGCCAAAAATCCTAACTATAAATACACGTTGACGGGGTCCGAACTGGCGCA
The DNA here is from genome assembly GCF_001447785.1 of Gekko japonicus. NCBI lineage: Eukaryota > Metazoa > Chordata > Lepidosauria > Squamata > Gekkonidae > Gekko > Gekko japonicus. The sequence continues at coordinate 532,580 of NW_015173704.1, read as the reverse complement.
AGAGAGAGATCTTCGAGTTGTAGTAGATAAGTCAATGAAAATGTCGAGACAGTGTGCGACTGTGATAAAAAAGGCCAACGCGATGCTGGGAATTATTAGGAAGGGAACTGAAAACAAATCAGCCAGTATCATAATGCCCCTGTATAAATCGAGGGTGCGACCACTTTTGGAGTACTGTGTACAGTTCTGGTCCCCACACCTCAGAAAGGATATTATAGCCTTGGAAAAAGTGCAGAAAAGGGCAACTAGAATGATAAAAGGGTCGGAACACTTTCCCTATGAAGAAAGGTTAGGGCGCTTGGGGCTCTTTAGCTTGGAGAAATGACAACTGAGGGGTGACATGATCGAGGTTTACAAGATTATGCATGGGAAAGAGCAGGTAGAGAAAGAGGTACTTTTCTCCCTTTCTCACAAGACAAGAACTCGTGGGCACTCCATAAAATTGCTGAGTGGTCGGGTTAGAACGGAGAAAAGGAAGTCCTTCTTCACCCAAAGAGTGATTGACACATGGAATTCACTGCCACAGGAGGTGGTGGTGGCTACAAGCATGACTCTCGGTCTGGGGCAAGTGATGCTCGGTATTCTTGGTGCTTGTGGGGGGACTACAGTGGGAAGACCTGTTTATTAAGAAGACTATGGCTCAGTGGTAGAGCATCTGCTCGGTATGGAGAGGGTCCCAGGTTCCATCCCCGGCATCCCCAGTTGAAAGGACCAGACGGGAGGTGATGTGAAAGACATCCACCTGAGAACCTGGAGAGGTGCTGCCAGTCTGAGTAGACAGTACTGACCTTGATGGACCAAGGGTGGGGAATCATAGAATCATAGAATGTTGGAGTTGGAAGGGACCTTGCAGGTCATCTAGTCTAACCCCCTGCCCTCTGCAGGAGCACAGCCGAAAGACAGCCCTACGACATACCCGAAAGAGGGTCGTCCAGCCTCCGCTTGGAAATGTACAGTGAAGGAGCATCCACTGCCTCCTGAGGGATTCTGTCCCACTGCTCAACCACTCTTACAGTTAGGAAATCTCTCCTGATATTTAGCCGGTATCGACTCCCTTGTGATTCCCACCTATTAGACCTAGTCTTGCAATCCGGAGCGAGAGAGAATAGATCCACTCCATCATCTACATGACATCCCTTCAAATACTTGAAGACTGCAATCGTGTCCCCTCTAAGCCTTCTCTTTCCCAGGCTAAACAGACCCAACTCTTTCAGCCTTTCCTCGTAAGACTTGAATTCCAACCCTCTCACCATCCAACCTCTCACCATAAATAAATGGTTGCCCTCTTCTGGAATCGCTCGAGCTTGTCAACACCCTGAGACCACGGCTCAGTGGTAGACCCTCTGCTTGGCACGCAGAAGGTCCCAGGTTCAATTTTCAGCATCTCCAGTTAAGAGGACTGTCATGATCTGGGCTGTGCCACCAGAGGCCTACTAGGCCCAGGGAGCCTGGCTAGCAGTAGGTGAGGCTGGGCCTACAACTCCCAGAAGCCCCTGAGAGGTTTTGGAGCCAAAATTGACCAAAAGGAAAAGAGGAAGGCTTGGAATAAAAGATCTGGAGCAGCAGGAAAAGCTGTTCTTCTTCCCAGGAGACAGAGCCAGGAGAGGCTGCTGTGGGGAAGAGACCCTCATCTTGAGGGAAGGGAGGGTAGTCTAGGGCCACTTGGAATAGTGAGCTAGGGACAGTATATATTCAGATGTGTTAGGGCATTTGATTTCGTTTCTTTTCACCCACTTACTGTTATTATTCTGCACCTTGTTGTTTGACCTCCTATAAAATAAACTATTTTCATTGTTCACTCTGCCTGGTCCTCATGCCTATTATTCAGCCAAAATGGAGGTCAGGACGTCTTGGGAGGGTGGTCTGGGCCTTCTCAAGGGAGCCTGGAACCAGAGTGGTGGCAGCGTCAGGAGACACCCCACCTGAGCCGTGACAAGGACCAAGTAGTTGGTGATGGGAAAGACTCTGCAGAGCCTCTGCCAGTCTGAGTAAACAATATTAACCTTGATGGAGCAAGAGTCTGATTCAATATAAGGCAGCTTCCTGCATTCACTGGAGTACCGGATCAGGTTCAGAGTTTTTCTGTTGACCTTCAAGGCCCTCAATGGTCTCTAGGACATACGTATCTTCGGGACCGCCTCTCCTGGTACCACCCCCCCCAGAAGAGCATTGCACTCAGTAGACCAGGGAACATAATTGCACTGTTGCCACGCAGTTGTATAATGTTGTTAGTTATTGCTGACAACTGTGCATTCCTGTTTGGATCCCCGTGAGGCAGGGGCACTGCTGGAATTTTTAGTGCCATCTTGTAGGCTGATTGCTGCTGTTTTATTGCTTTTAATCTGTTTTAATTATGTATTATTGTAGAATCATAGACTTGGAAGGGAACTCCAGGGTCATCTAGTCCAACCCGCTGCACAATGCAGGAAATTCACAAATACCTCCCCCCACACACCCCCAGTGACTCTTCCTCCATGCCCAGAAGATCAGCCTAGAGCATCCCCGACAAGTGTTTGTCCAGCCACTGCTTGAAGACTGCCAGGGAGGGGGAGCTCACCACCTCCAGAGGCAGCTGATTCCCCTCTTGTACAACTCTGACTGTAAAAAGGTTATTCCTAATATCCAGTCGGTACCTTCCTGCCCTTAATTTCAACCCATGATTGCGAGTCTTCTCCTCTGCTGCCAACAGGAACAGCTCCCTGCCCTCCTCTAAGAGACAGCCCTTCGAAAACCTCGAGCGATCCTGTCCCCCCTCAACCTCCTCTTCTCCAGACTGAACATTCCCAAGTCCCTCGGCCTTTCCTCCTAGGGCTTCTCGGTCTCCATATGATATTATGTTCTACACTGCCCTGAGCTCTGTCTCTTCGGGGGAGGGTGGTTGAGAATCGAATTTAATAAAGAAAGAAAGAATTCATGGGTGTCCAACTCACAGACACTCACCTCCTCCTCCTCCTCCTCCTCCTCCTCTTCTTCTTCCCACCGTATCTGAAGAAGTGCATTTGCACAGGAAAGCTTATACCGTGAATAGAACTTTGTTGGTCTTAAAGGGGCCACCGGACTTAAATTTTATTCTGCTGCTTCAGACCAACACGGTGACCCCACCTGAATTTACGTGCCAAGACAGGGACTGTAAGACCCAATCGAAAGACGTGCATCCCTTGCTAGAACGGTTAAGGAACTTAAACAGAAGAGCATTTCAAGCGGGTGGCTGTGTGTGTTTACAGGAGAACAGGGAGATTTGAGTCCAGTAGCATCTTAGAGTAGCCTCTTAGAGGTGGGGCTGCGGTGGCTCAAGACACTGAACTGCAGACCGGAAGGTCGGTAGTTGAAGACCTGAGTGCCGGATGACGGAGTGAGCTCCCGTCTCTAGTTCCAGCTCCTGCCAACCTAGCAGTTCGAAAGCAGGAAATTGCAAGTAGGTAAACAGGTACCGCTTTGGTGGGAAGGTGACGGTGTTCCGTGCGCCTTGGTGTTTAGTCATGCCGGCCACATGACCACGGAAACGTCTTCGGACAGCACTGGCTCTTCGGCTTGGAAACGGAGATGAGCACCGCAACCCTAGAGTCGAATTCGACTGGCTTTCGAGCAAGGGGAACCTAGCAGAGACGAACCAGATCTTTGGGGGTATGAATTTTTGAGAGTCAGAGATCTGAAGACATTCGGTATCCCCTGGAATTACAGCTCACCTCCAGACTACAGAGATCAGTTCCCCCTGGGGGAAATGGCTGCTCTGGAGGGAGGGGCTCTGGGGCATTAGACCCCACTGAGGTCTCTCCCTTCCCCAAACCCCCCCTCTCTCCAGGCTCCGCCCTGACATCTCCAGGAATTTCCCAACCTGGAATTGGCAACCTGATAAAGAACCCTATGTTCTGCAGAAGTATGGGGATGCCACAAGGAGGTATCAAGAAACTGTTGGAGGTGCAAAAATAACATAGGTACATTCTTCCACATGTGGTGGCGGTGCGAGAAAATTTATTTATATTTTATTTATTTATTTATTTATTTATATTAACATTTATAT
>NW_015173704.1:521778-527907 GCF_001447785.1 Gekko japonicus | reverse complement strand
AATTGTGAGTGATCTGTAGCCCTCACCTGGAGATTGGCAGCAATTGTTACCCAGGACAAAATGGCTGGTTTGGAGGGTGGAGTTGGCAACCCCATCTCCTTCCCAGCTAGCCATCAACCTACCATTATCTGCCCCTTTGACTTCAGCTGACTTCCGCCCTCCCTTCTGCAGAGCAATTGTAATTTTGAGTGGTCTCCAGCCCTCACCTGGAGATTGGCAACAATGGTTCCCTATGTGGGACTGACTGGTTTGGAGGGTGGAGTCTATGGCATTGTACCTGTCTGAGGTCCCACCCCTCCTCAAACCTCACCCTCTTCAGGCTCCATCCCTCAAATCTCCAGGAATTTCCCATCTGGAGTTGGCAACCCTATCAGGACTGGCCCCAATGTGTTTTCTCCCAAAGGCCAAAGTAGGTGACAGGACCAAGCTTAGTTGCCTACCAACAGGCACTGAGGGGAATGTTGGGTTGCCAGTTCTAAGGAGGGAAATACCTGGAGATTTTAAATGGTTTGGAAAGAAACTCAAAAAAAAATTAGTTATGTACTGTATTTTTGTTTTTGCTTTTGTAACATAAAAACCTGCAAATAAATTCAATAATTTAAAAAAGTATGGGGATGCCAGCCTCCAGGTGGGACCTGGGGATCCCCTAGAATCTTAGCTCATCTCCACACTACAGGGATCACTTTCCCTGGAGAACATGGCTGCTTTGGAAGGCGGTGGACTCTCTACAGCAGTGATGGCGAACCTTTTAGAGACCGAGTGCCCAAACTGCGACCCAAAACCCACTTATTGATCGCAAAGTGCCAACACGGCAATTTAACCTGAATACGGAGGTTTTACTTTAGAAAAAACAACTCATACATTAACTTAAGATGATCCAAACAAAGTAAGGAAAGCAATCCCAAATGCTTTCATTTACTTAAAATCAGAAGTCATTTCGGGGGGGGATTGCAGTTCCCCCGGGTGAGGTACGGGGGGGCGGGGCACATAATGAAGCCCCGCCCCCTGCTTCCGGCCGCCCCGCTTCTGGCCCTCATTCAGCCAGGAGGAGGCAGGAGAAGAGGGAGGGTAAGTTGCTTCCTCCCTGCCTCTCCCCACCCCTGCCTGCCTGGGGCCAGGGAGGGCCTTCGCGGGGCTTCCTCGCACTCCCACCGGCCTTGCAGGTCCACCACCGGGACCGTTGGGGGCGGGGTGTGTGGCCTTATGACACACTTCCGGTGATGTCAGGGGGTGTGGCATCTGCTAATGAGTTATGCTAATGAGTTCCCCTAGCTCTTTTTCTATGAAACGACCTCTGCTTAAAATTATTTGGCAGAGAATTTGACACTTTAGTGATGGTCTGGGCCTGGCTGGGGCGATGGCAGGCGTGCCCACAGAGAGGGCTCTGAGTGCCACCTCTGGCACCCGTGCCATAGGTTCACCACCACTGACCTAGAGCCTTCCAAGTGGAAAATCCCAACGAGGTCCCTGGCCTCCCCAGGCTCCATCCCCGAATCTCCAGGAGTTTCCCAACCTGGATCTGGCTACAATACAGCGCTGGGTTGGTACCGCTGGACCGGACAGGTTAACATCTACCGGACACTACCTACCTCCATGAATAACCACCTACCTCTAATGAATGACCCATCTTGTCTAAATTTGAGCACTTTATTTGTATTCTTCGTTGGTTTTTACTGTTTTTATCCTGTTTTTATGTATGGGCATATCTTGCCCTCTTTTAAACCGCCCTGAGCCCGTTCGCAGGGCGGGCGGGGTATAAATACAAAAATGAATAAATAAAAATAAAAACCCTAGAGCAGGGGTGTCGGACTCATTTGTTATGGAGGGCCGGATCGGACATAAATTGGGATTTGTCGGGCCGGGCCGCGTGTGTCACAAAATGTAATGCCAGGTAGCGAAGATATGAACTTGATAAAGGACACAAACACAAAGGGTGGAGTTTTTTTTAACTTAAAATAAAAACATGCCCGAAACATGAGCACTCTTGCAATATTTTGCTTATTTGACAGTCTCTGGTAACTGACACTTCTTGCTCTGAATGACTTCCTCAAAATGTCTGTGCTGTAGCGACCTGGGAGGGGGAGGAGCCTCAGCCCAGTGCAGGGAGCAGAAGCTTGCCTATCTATCTCTCCTGAGCGATTGAGGGAGTCTGGGAAAGCAAGCTATGAGGCAGCAGCTGCAGCAGAACTGGAAGAAGACGCAGGAGGCAGCCAGTCCCTTGCAGGCCTGATAGAAGCCCTCCGGGGGCCTGATCTGGCCCCCGGGCCGCATGTTTGACGCCCCTGCCCTAGAAGAAGGGTATTTGACAAAGATGGCTTTGATTCTCACAAGGCACTCTATGGAACTCAAATCAGGAAAAAAAATCAGTCCCCAGAGACTTTAGATCAGGGGTGTCGAACTCATTTGTTGTGAGGGCCGGATCTGACATAAATTAGACCTTCTTGGGCCAGGCCATGTGTGTCATAAAATGTAATGCCAGGTAGCGGAGATATAAACTTTATAAAGGACACAAACACAAAGGGTTTTTTTTTGCTTAAAATAAAAACATGCGCAAAACAACAGCACTCTTGCAAAATTTTGTTTATTTAACAGTGTCTGAGAACTGACACCTCTGGCTCTGAATTGTTGCATCAAAACGTGTGTGCTGTTGCAATCTTGAGTATGGCTGTTCAGGTGTGTACCTGTAAGCGGCAAACCTACAATGACACAGCAGCAGCAGAACTGGAAGAAGAAGCAGAAGACAGCCATCTCCACTGTGGGCCTGATAGAAGCCCTCCGGGGGCCTCATCTGGCCCCCGGGCCGCACGTTTGACACCCCTGCTTTAGATTATTTCCCATGAACCCAAGTTGTGCTGTTCAGGGCCTAAAAAGATTGGATGGTTGATTATTTACTTCACCGGGGCCCAAACTGGTTTGCATCGTCATCCTCTCCTCCGTTTCATCTTCACAACAGCCCTGTGAGGTAGGCGGGGCTGAGAATGTGTGGCTGGCCCAAGGTCACCCAGCAAGCATCTGTCGCAGTGTGGGGATTGGAACCTGGGGATTGGAACCCTAGTCCTGCTCTAACCACTACACCACACTGGCTCTCAATACTGGGCCTTTGCATGTGTGTGTGTGTTAATGGTACGTTGTGTGGGGTGACAAATTCTCTTCCACTGGCTCTGCTGTACTGAGCGCATCTCAAGGCAGCCAACCCCGATCTATCTATCTATCTGGAGCTGCAGTGGCTCAAGTGGTTAAGACGTTGAACTGCAGGCTGTGGAAGGTCAGTAGTTCAGCAGTTCGAGATCCGGGTGCCGCAAGACGGAGTGAGCTCCCATCTCTCGTTCCAGCTCCTGCCTGTCTTTGGACAGCGTTGGCTCTTCGGCTTTGAAACGGAGATGAGCACCGCAACCCTAGAGTCGGATTCGACTGGCTTTTGAGCAAGGGAACCTTTACCTTTACCTCTATCTATCTATCTATCTATCTATCTATCTATCTATCTATCTATCTATCTATCTATCATAATCAATCTGTCTGTCATCTATCTTCATTTTCATCATCATCTATCACCTATCTATCTCTATCATGTATCTATATCTATCATGTATCTATATCTATCATCTGTCTATCTCTCTCATCTATCATCTATCTATCACAGAATCATAGAGTTGGAAGGGACCTCCAGGGTCATCTAGTCCACTACCCCTGCACAATGCAGGAAATTCACAAATACCTTCCCCCCTCACACTCACAGTGACCCCTACTCCATGCTCAGAAGATGACAAAATAACTACAGGGAATTGCTTCCTGACCTCAAAGTGGCGATCGGCGTTTCCCTGGGCATCTCTCTCTCTCCCCTCCCCCCTCCAATTCATCCTCACCACAACCCCATGAGGGAGGTGAGGCTGAGAGCGTGTGACCAGCCCAGGGTCGCCCAGCAAGCTTCCCCCCCTCGCCCCATGCCCACGATGGCTATCAAGAGTCAGCGTGGTGTCATGTTTGAAGTGTCGGACTAGGACCTTGGAAACCCGGGCTCTAATCCCCCACTCTGTCATGGAAGCTCGCTGGGTGACCTGGGGCCAGTCACACACTCTCAGCCTAACCTACCTCACAGGGCTGTTGTGAGGATGAAACGGAGGAGAGGAGAATGACAGAAGCCACTGGGGGAGAAAGGCGTGATATAAATGAAATGATTAAACAAAGTCAATCAAAGAAAGCTACAGAGATGTGGGGGCTGGGGGAGGTGACTGGCCCAGAAGAAGGAGAGGAGGTTTCCCTGTGGCTGGCGCCAGGTGTCCGGCCCTCCAGTCTCTTGGGCGTCTCTCCGAGGATGGCAAAAGAAAAGAGCCCAGGTTTGGTGTAGTGGTTAGGAGCTCGAACTCTAATCTGGGAGAACCGGGTTTGATTCCCCGCTCCTCCACATGCAGCTGCTGGTGCGACCTTGGGTCAGTCACGAGTTCTCTCAGAGTTGTTCTCTCAAGGGCAGTCCTCGAGAGAGCTCTCTCAGCCCCGCCTACATCACAGGGTGTCTGTCATGGGGAGGGGAAGGGAAAGGAGATTGTAAGCCGCTCTGAGACCCCTTTGGGTAGTGAAAGACAGGGTATAAATCCAACCTCTTCTCCTTCTTCGACATCAGACCAAGGGTCTATCTGTGCCAACAACGGCCAGGCAGAGCCTCGGCAAAGCTCTCCAGCAGTGTGGGGTAGTGGTTAAGAGCGGCAGACTCTAATCTGGGAGAACCGGGTTTGATTCCCCACTCCTCCACGTGCAGCTGCTGGTGCGACCTTGGGTCAGTCACGAGTTCTCTCAGAGCTGTTCTCTCAGGAGCAGTCCTTGAGAGAGCTCTCTCAGCCCCCCTACCTCACAGGGTGCCTGTTGTGGGGAGGAAAGGGGAAAAGAGTTTGTAAGCCGCTTCCCTTAAGGTAGAAAAAAGCAGGCTATAAAAACCTTATATTCTTTTCCAGCAGAGTATTAAGGTTCAGGTTAGTCTCAGTCGCTGCTGTCCCCCCCCAACCCTTGTAATACGGACCCTTTCTTACCTTTACTTGACATCTGTGGACTTGATCCCTTCATCGTCTGCGAACCCGTCACTGTCTGCAATCCCTTCGCCGCCTGCTGATATATAGACATCTCTGCAGTCTGGGCTTGTACGTTTGGCAGTAGGAAGATGCTCGTTGTCGTCCGCGCATACCTGAAGGGATCTTATATACTTACCGGTGTGGGAGGGAGCCAGAGAGAAGGTGTGGTTCCCAGTTTTAAAAAAACCCAACTCAGGCTCTGAAGGAAAGAGCTGACGCCAAAAATCCCGGAACGATGACCGTGGCCCTGCCTTCCGTCCACCCCCAGTGAGCAGAGGTTGGTGCTCACACGCCCTCCTGAGATAGAAAACTTGAGATAATAAGCCCTCCCTCCCTCTCTCTCCCTCTCTCTTTTTGAGAAGACAAAAACAAGATTTGGATTCTGGCTGGTCGAGTTTCTTCCTCCTCCTCCTCCTCCTTCTTAATTTTTAAAAAATTGAAAACGAATGTCATATTACAATAAATGCAAAGTGGTAAATAAGAAATACGAAGGTAGCAACACACTGTACTAATTTTTTGTAACCATACAAATATTGTTCAACATTCAAACTCATAACACCCATCTGCCAGTTTGGTGTAGTGGTCAAGTGCGCGGACTCTAACCTGGGAGAACCGGGTTTGATTCCCCACTCCTCCACTTGCACCTGCTGGATGACCTTGGGCAAGCCGTAGTTCTGATAAGAGCTGTTCTTGAAAAAGAGCAGTTTCTGTCAGAGCTCTCTCAGCCCCACCTACCTCACAGGGCATCTGTTGTGGGGAGGGGGAGGGAAAGGAGTTTGTCAGCCGCTCTGAGACTCCTTTCGGTAGTGAAGTTCGGGGCATAAATCCAATCTCCTCCTTTTGCACCTGCTGGATGACCTTGGGCAAGCCGTAGTTCTGATAAGAGCTGTTCTTGAAAAAGAGCAGTTTCTGTCAGAGCTCTCTCAGCCCCACCTACCTCACAGGGCATCTGTTGTGGGGAGGGGGAGGGAAAGGAGTTTGTCAGCCGCTCTGAGACTCCTTTCGGTAGTGAAGTTCGGGGCATAAATCCAATCTCCTCCTCCTCCTCCTCCTCCTCCTCCTCCTCCTC
>NW_015173704.1:496992-519045 GCF_001447785.1 Gekko japonicus | reverse complement strand
TTTTTTTTAATTTTTAAATGGCTTTAGAATATTGATATTCTAAAGCAGAGGTCCATCAGTGGCTATTAGCCACAAGGTATAGACAGGGACTCTAGGGCAAGTGATGCTCTGTCATCTTGGTGCTTGGGGGAGTCAACAGTGGGAGGGCTTCTAATGTCCTGGCCCCACTGGTGGACCTCCTGATGGCACTGGTATTTCTGGCCACTGTGTGATACTGTGTTGGGCTGGATGGGCCTTTGGCCTGATCCAACATTGGTGTCTCTTATGTTCTTATGTAATCTCCTTCTGATATCTTGGTCGCCGTCTCCCTTTCGGTTGATGATGGAGCCAAGGAATAGAAAAATCTTCAACAATTTCAATTTCATCGTTGTCAGCCTTGAAGCGGTGTGATTCCCCCGCTGTCATTACTTTTTGTCTTCTTGATGTTCAGTTAGACTCCCGCTTTGACACTTTCATATTTAACCTTCACTGGGAGTCGTTTCAAGTCTTACCTGTTTTCTGCCAGTAACGTGGTGCCATCTGCATATCTCAAATCTGTTCATGTGCCTTCCACTAATTTTCACACCACCTTCATCTGGGATTTGATTAAAACTTGAATTATACAGCCGCAGGAGTCCCTGTATAGTCGCTGCATGTCTGTTTTCTTAGCATTCCAGCATAATCCTGCCTGCAAATGTCGCTCTTTGTAAAACTGAACCGATGGGTTGGAACCACAAATCCGTTCCGTTAACGGTGACAGAAACCTTCCCAGATACAACAGGAATTTTTGAGCCTTGAAAAGACACCACCTTTAGCAGAACAATCTACAGAATCCAACCAGATTTCTTTACTTATTTTACCAGCTCTCTACCTGGCCTTTCTGCCCTTACCAAGAAGGCGAAGAAGTTAAAACATGCACCATGAAACCACTTAAAAACAACCCATTAAAGCCAACCCAAAAACCATTAAAGGCACTTTCAAACATACTGAATAATGCACTTTCAATGCACTTTGTGACTGGATTTTACCGTGGCCGTCAGTGTTCCCTCTAAGATGAATTACTGTGAGCTATCTCACCATCTTTTAGCCTCCGGCTCACACATTTTTGTCTTGGTTCAGGAAGGGTGGCTCCAGAGCAAACTAATTTTACGCAGTGGCCCTATCGCTCACTCAGAACTTCAATGCCAGTCGCTCACAAAGTAGAATTTTTGCTCACAAGACCCCACAGTTTAGAAGGACCATTTTTGGCAATAGCAAAATCTACTTGCAAACGATCACAGTTCTGGAGATCTCTGGGCCCCACCTGGAGGCTGGCAACCTTTATTGTAACATTTACTACTAGTCTGATACCCGTGCTTTGCTACGGTATTTAAGTTCCGTAAATCCAGTTATAATACCGATGATGTGAAGTTTGAAATGTGACATTTGTTGTTGTTTTTTAAGACCCCCGGAGGGGATTTTTTTATTTTTTATAATACTACATAAACTACAAAGAAAAAGAAGGGAAGGGGAACTACAACTAAGGAGAAAGAAAAGTAACCCACACTAAACTAAAAACCCAAGAGTAGGAGATCATTACCCTGTTAAACTGCAGTTAGTAATGGGGAAAAAACCTGTTAATAAACAATATACTTTGTGAGATCCTGTCTTTCTAAGCTTATGTGTTAGTTTATTACTCATTATGAGAAGATTTCCAGAGCATCTCCTCCAGCTCTCTTCGTAAGGGCACTTCCTTCTTGGTCTCATCCTCGGGGCCCAGTGGCATCTCACAGGCTTCTTGCTCTTGAGGTCAGGTTCAAGCTCTTTTCTATCAGCCAAATTTAAGATGACACTTTCTAAAAACATCTGCAGGGAAGGAGTTAAGTCCTTGTGAATCTTTTCTGTTTCTCTCATGTTGTAGGAATTCTAGTGGAGAAGATTGTAGTGTAAAAAACTGAAGTGAGACATACGTACTTTTCTCTCTCTCTACCGAAGGACCTCTCTCTAGACCACATGGGTGGTTCTGCCCTCAGGTGCTAGGATCACCAGGCTGCTTGATGAGCTCACTCTGGAGCAGGCCACATAGAACTGTCCACTTAAGAAGCAGCCGTCTGTTAAGTCAACTCCTGCCACCTTCCGCGAAAGTGATGGCCTCTCTACTTGTGTTCCTGGATTGTTTTGCTCTTATGGAGACTGTGCTGTTCTGAGCACCTCAGGGTGATCTTGCTGGTACTTGGCCTGCGCCGCTCAGTGCCCCGCAGGAGTACTATGTGCAAATGTCTTTGCTGCATTCCTAAGTTGCCTCCTCCTGGCAGCTGCCTGTCCAGTGTAGGAGGGGGAGGGGGGATGAGTATTAGAAGCCACTGTGGAGGTGGGGCTGGCAGGATCACTAAAACGTTACTGCTGGGGCAGGCTCCCTCGTGGCTTTAAACACCCTGCAACCACTGCTGCACCTGACAGACAACCTCCTCTAAGGTGTAGGAGGTGGGGGGAGTGTGTTGGAAGCCATCCCACCTCCTCTCCTACACCTGACAGGCAGCTGCCTGTCCAGTGTAGGAGGAGGAGGGGGAGGAGTATTAGAAGCCACTGTGGAGGTCTGTCTGGTGTTGGGGGGGGGGATTGTATTTAAAGGCATCGGAGAGGTTGGGCCAGCAGCAGTGCTAAGGCAATCCTGCTGAGAAAACCTCCCCGGCAGCTGCCTGTCCAGTGTAGGAGGGGGAGGGGGGAGGAGTATTAGAAGCCACTGTGGAGGTGGGGCTGGCAGGATCACTAAGACGTTACTGCTGGGGCAGGCTCCCTCGTGGCTTTAAGCACCCTACAACTGCTGCTGCACATGACAGACAACCGCCTGTTAGGTGTAGGAGGTGGGGAGAGTCTGTTGGAAGCCATCAGAGAGGCTGGGCCATCAGCATTACTGCACCTCACAGGAGGTTGCTGGCTGTTCCTGATTTTCCCACCTGTCTTTAGCTCTCTGCAGTCTCCTGTAACTGTTGGTTTGTTTTTTTTTTACTTCAGAACACTGAGCTCTGCAGCTGACCAATCAGAGAGCGGGGTTGCAAGGAGGCAGCTGCCTGGCAGCCGCATAGCAATCAACGGGGGGGAGCACATTTTACCCCTTTGGTGCCAGTTTGGTGTAGTGGTTAAGTGTGCAGACTCTAATCTGGGAGAACTGGGTTTGATTCCCCCACTCCTCCACCTGCTGGATGACCTTGGGCAAGGCACAGTTCTGGCACAGCTGTTCTCGAAAAAGAGCAGTTTCTGTCAGAGCTCTCTGTCATGTGGTGTATAAATCCAATCTCCTCCTCCTCCTCCTTTTGACCCCATTAGGGGTCGAATTTCTAAACATCCCTTCTTAGCGAGCACCTACGTCAAGGTAGAAGCGCTCTCTCCGAATGTGGTGTTTCTAGATCCAGGGGTTTGGCCTGGGCATTGATTTTACAGTGAGGGGACTTTCTTTTATATATATAGAAGGGCCGTCTGTGTATTCCGTGCTTAACCATTTCAAGGAAACAGAGAGATGGAGAATTTCCTGATCCAAGGACCTCACCGTTTCAACGGGGGTGGGTGGGGTAGAGCTACCAAGTCCTCCCTGGTCACCAGCGGGGGATGGGGGGGGTAGGGTTGCCAGCTCCAGCCCCAAGACATTCTTGTTCTCCAAGAAAAAGATCACAGGCAATTCCTCGCATCTTCCTCTGGGGCTTGTTTTCATTACGGCTGCATCTTTGGTGTAACGCGGTAGCCTGGATTCCAGACGGCATCAGATGACTCTTCCCATTGCCGGAGCAAAGCCAGAAAAGGGATTAAATTAAATTTCTCCTCCTTAATGAATCCGCATGACTCCGCAGATGCTTCCACCCACTTGTGGGGTAACTTTTAAAAAAACACACTGGGGCTGTGAGCCAGAGAGGAAAGGGGCAGGGTTCAAAAGCCACTTCTTGCTGCATTTGACTGGAAGCAAGAGTTTCAGGATTACTGGTGTCTTCCCCTAATTTAGCTTGCCCTGGTCCAACACTGTTGGGTCTCTGTGAAGAAATGCATTTTTGGGGTGGAGGGTCTGAACTGAGTAAAACCTTTACCAGGTGTTTTAAAATTGTTTCTCTCTGGGCAGGGAATGGGCAGGGAGGGAGGGAGGGAGTTCAACAGCTTTCCGGCCTCATCTCAGCTACCTCTTAAGAAATGCTAATCGCTCCAGCTAGACACAATAGGATGGTCCAGTCTCTTCCCCCCTCAAGCAGGGAACAGAGATTTTGAGGTTTCAAAGACTAGAAGGACTTCAGGAAGAAACTCCTAGATGAGGGGTGTCGAACTCATTTGTTCTTATGTCATTCTGGGAGATTCCCAGGTCCCACCTGGAGGCTGGCATCCCTAGTCAGTGAGGTCCAGAGAGACTACAGTTAATAAAAAGATGGCATGACCCCAGGCAACCACAAGTACCCAAGGCTTCATTTTGGCTGGGGGAGAGGACGGGAGGGTTTTGGGTTTCGAATGAAGAGTCGGAGAAATCCAACGCCGCTGCTAGATTTTCTTCAAAGGTTTTTTCACCCCAGGACAAAATGACGACGTTTCTCACGGGGACCGCTCAGTTTCCCCCAAGACATTCTTGTTCTCCAAGAAAAAGATCACAGGCAATTCCTCGCATCTTCCTCTGGGGCTTGTTTTCATTACGGCTGCATCTTTGGTGTAACGCGGTAGCCTGGATTCCAGACGGCATCAGATGACTCTTCCCATTGCCGGAGCAAAGCCAGAAAAGGGATTAAATTAAATTTCTCCTCCTTAATGAATCCGCATGACTCCGCAGATGCTTCCACCCACTTGTGGGGTAACTTTTAAAAAAACACACTGGGGCTGTGAGCCAGAGAGGAAAGGGGCAGGGTTCAAAAGCCACTTCTTGCTGCATTTGACTGGAAGCAAGAGTTTCAGGATTACTGGTGTCTTCCCCTAATTTAGCTTGCAAACTGAAAATCTTGTTGGGTCTCTGTGAAGAAATGCATTTTTGGGGTGGAGGTCTGAACTGAGTACCAGGTGTTTTAAAAGTGTTTTTCTCTGGGCAGAGAGCAGGGAGGGAGGGAGGGAGGGAGTTCAACAGCTTTCCAGCCTCACCTCAGCTACCTTTAAGAAATCCTAATCACTCTAGCTAGACACAATAGGATGGTCCAGTCTCTTCCCCCCTCAAGCAGGGAACAGAGATTTTGAGGTTTTAAAGACTAGAAGGACTTCAGGAAGAAACTCCTAGATCAGGGGTGTCGAACTCATTTGTTATGAGGGCCAGATCTGACATAAATGAGACCTTGTCAGGCCGGGCCACGTGTGTCATAAAATTTAATACCAGATAGCGGAGATATAAACCTTATAAAGGATACAAACACAAAAAGTTTTTTTTTACTTAAAATAAAAATGTGCTTAAAACATGAGCACTCCTGCAATATTTTGTTTATTTAACAGTGCCTGATAACTGACACCTCTCGCTCTGAATGACTGCGTCAAAATGTCTGTGCTGTTGCAATCTTGAGTATGCTGTTCAGGGGTGTATCTGCAAGCTGCAAACCTACAATGACGCAGCAGCAAAAGAACTGAAAGAAGCAGGAGAAGACAGCCAGTTCCAGTGTGGGCCTGACAGAAGCCCTCCGGGGGCCTCATCCGGCCCCTGGACCACATGTTTGACACCCCCATCCTAGAGACTTCAGGAAACGCCTCTGTGACCCAGCCTGACCTGGTCAGGGGGTGGGGAAAGAGCAATGATAACAAAAAACTCCTCGCAGAAAGGAAGGGTCTTTTTCTGATGGCCTGAAGGAAGCTTGAAGGTAATGTAACTCCTTTAAATATCTGGAGCCTGCCTTATATTTAACAGCATAGCATAGGAAAAGGAGTACGACAAGGATGTATATTGTCACCTTGCTTATCTATATATCTAATAGAGACACCATGTTGGATCAGGCCAGTGGCTCATCCAGTCCAACACTCTGTGTCACACAGTGGCCAAAAATACCAGGTGCCCTCAGGAGGTCCAGTAGTGGGGCCAGGACTCTAGAAGCCCTCCCACCGTTGCCCCCCCCCCCGAAGCACCAAGAAGACAGAGCATCCCTTGCCCCAGGCATAAGAACACAAGAGAAGCCATGTTGGATCAGGCCAGTGGCCCATCCAGTCCAACACTCTGTGTCACACAGTGGCCAAAAACACCAGGTGCCATCAGGAGGTCCAGCAGTGGGGCCAGATCTCTAGAAACCCTCCCACTGTTGCCCCCTCCCCAAGCACCAAGAAGACAGAGCATCCCTTGCCCCAGACCGAGAGTTCCTATCTATCCCTTGTGGCTAACAGCATTGCTTTGCTCCTAATAGAACACTGAGCTGTACCAAGAGGCTGACACCTTTCAATACAATAGGGTTACTCCTGAGGAGGATTGGGACCTGTGGCAACACCTTCTGCCACTGCATAACTAACAAAACAAGGGATGATGAAATACTTATGGACCTCATTCATGAAGGGATGCCTTCTGCTCAAACGTTAATGATGTGGCCTCCGAGGTAATTATGCAGTTGCTTGACTGTATAGTCAACCAAATCTGTGGGCGGTGGAATCTACGGGTTCCAGGCAGGGAATTTCTGCTGCATTTGGGCATGACTCAGTTTGCGAAGGGTGCCTCCGGTTTCTGCATTTCAACACGCTTGAACTCCTCGAAGTGGGTTTATTAGCAATCGATTGGCTAATCAATAAGGGAGCCAGGTTTGGTGTCGTGGTGAAGTGCGCGGACTCTAACCTGGGAGAACCGGGTTTGATTCCCCACTCCTCCACTTGCACCTGCTGGATGACCTAGATCCAAAATGATCTAGATAGGCTAGAACAGTGGGCGGAGACAAATAAAATGAATTTCAATAGAGAGAAGTGCAAAGCCCTACACTTAGGTACAAAAAAATCAAAGGCACAGATATAGAATGGGAGGGGCTTGGCTTGACAGGCGCACATCTAAAAGGGATCTAGGTGTTCTGGTTGATCACAAGCTAAACATGAGCCTGCAGTGCGATGTGGCTGTGAAGGAAGCATTGAGTCCATGGGAGGTGGTAGTTCCGCTCTGTTCTGCTATGGTCAGGCCTCACCTGGAGTCCTGTGTCCAGTTTTGGGCACCACATATTAGGAAGGATGTTGACAAGCTTGAGCGCGTCCAGAAGGGGGAAACCAGGATGGTGAGAGGGTTGGAATCCAAGTCTTAGGAGGAAAGGCTGTAAGGGTTGGGTCTGTTTAGCCTGGGAAAGAGAAGGCTTAGAGGGGACACGATTGCAGTCTTCAAGTATCTGAAGGGCTGTCATGTAGATGATGGAGCAGATCTATTCTCTCTTGCTCCGGATTGCAAGACTAGATCTAATGGGTGGAAATGACAAGGAAGTCTAAATATCAGGAGAAACTTCCTAACTGTAAGAGTGGTTGAGCAGTGGAACAGACGACCTTGGGAGGTGGTGGATGCTCCTTCGCTGGACGTTTTCAAGCAGAGGCTGGACGACTATCTTTCGGGTATATAAACACCAAGGCGCACGGAACGCTGTTCCCTTCCAACCAAAGTGGTCCCTATTTATCTACTAGGTTGGCAGGAGCTGGAACTAGAGACGGGAGCTCACTCCGTCATGCGGCACACTCGGGTCTCGAACTGCTGAACTACTGACCTTCCACAGCTGCAGTTTAGCGTCTTAACCACTTGAGCCACCGCAGCTCCTCTGGGTAGTGAAGGGCGTGGTATAAATCCAATCTCTTCTTCTTCTTCCAATTAGTTTGGACTGTCATGGCCCTTTCTGTTATGCCCAGAGTAATGGCAACTGCCACTTTGGGGTCAGGAAGGAGGTTTTTGTCCAGGCCAGATATTGGCCCAGGGATCCTGAAGGCTTTTTGCTTTCCTCTGGGCATAAAGCAGGGGTCACTGGCAATGTTCCCTCTAAGCTGTAGAGTCTTGTGAGCAAAAATTCTGCTTTGTGAGCTACTGACATTAAAGTTGTGAGCGGGCGACTTCGGTTCTGCATAAATCAGTTTGCTCTGGAGCCACCTCCTTCCTGAGCTAAGACAAAAATGCGTGAGCTGGAGGCTAAAAAACTGTGAGCTAGCTCACACCAACTCAGCTTAGAGGGAACACTGGTCACTGGGGGAGTGGGGGGTAGCTGTGAATTTCCTGCGGTGTCCCGAAGGGGTTGGATTAGATGACCCTCGGGGTCCCTTCCAGCTCTTATGTTTCTATGACCAGGCTGCCTGGTAGATCGACAGATGGCCCCTGGAAAGAACACCTGTTCCCTGTGTAAACCCATTCAGCATTGCAGGAAAAAGCCTGGCCTTGTATGGTCTTTTCACGTCACCCCCCTCCTATTTCTTCTTCCCTTCCTCATTTATACTTCTTAAATAGCTGTTTCGTTTTTTGCATCCATAAATTGTCATTCAGTTCGAAGATGAGTTGATACAAAGGCCCACAACGATTTGCAGGGGGGGGATCTCGTTTCCCCCTCCCCCACTATTTCTTTTTCCCCCTTCCCTGGCAGCCCCCATAGCCTCTCCTTTTCCTGCTTCTTTCCCCCCTTCCATTCAACATCCAATCTACCTATATGTCAGCAAGCTGCCATAGGGTGGTGTGTTCTGTTCTACATGTTACATTATACTCTGTCCATCCCCCCTTGTATCCTCCTGTGTAGGTGTTTACTTTCTTGTGCTTGCTACATCTGCGGAACTGCTCAAGGTCAACCAGCTGGAGGTGGGATGGAGTTATGGCGTTGCTTTGCTTATTATGTATCTCATGCCTGAGAACTGAACTTGTGTTTATGTTGTAGAACCGTTGTGTTCCCAAGGAATTGGGCGCTAGTTTTATCTGCATTCCCGCCAGCGGGAATTGGGCTCATTGGTCCTAACCTGGTTCAAGTTCCTTTATTATGTTTCCCTATGGGGTCTGTAGTCATTCCTAACAATCCTTGTGTTCCTGATCTAACCATCGCTTTATAATAAATTTCACTTTGTTCTTCAAACGTGGATTTATTTCGAATGCATGGGGAATCGGACACTATAACCGTCACCACCTTTAGCTCTCCCTCCTCATAGCATCTACCTGGGAAAACTCTGACCCTGTTGTGTCACAGGGAACCCGCAAGGACTTGTGGTGGGCACCTCATTTCCCCCTGTATCCCCCTTCTCCACAGTATTTCCACTTTCCCTCCTCCTGGCAGCCCCCGTATCCTCACTTTTCCCTGTTTCCTCCTTTCCACCTACCAGCTTAACCTACTTTTTATCTGCCCTACTTTTCTTCACAATGGGGACCCAAAGCATCTTACATTGCATTTTATCCTCACACCAACCCCACGGGGCGGGTTAGGCTGAGAATCTATGACTGGCCCAAGATCACTCAGTGAGCTTCCACAGCAGAGTGGGGATTTGAGCCTGTGTCTCCCACGTCCCAGTGATGATGAGTCCTCCCTCAAAGGCCAGAACAGCCCTTCCCCCAGATTTTTTGACAGAAACCAAAGCTTGAAGGCTGCAAATACTGTTGTGGTTGCCCAGCAACCCCCCACAATGGCCAGTTCATTTCTTAAAGCTACGAAAGCTATTTCTTAAAGCTTGTATAATTTGGGGGGCTTTGTGGACGGGCCACTGTGTTTTCAATGTTCTTTCTACATTCACAAAAAACGTGGCTGATGCGGGCCTATCCAGACTAAGATCCCGAAACCCAGCAATAAAATTTGCACAAATCCTGCAATCACAAAATTTCGATCTAGGGAATGAATGGTTGCAAACATGGATGCAATCAGTTCCACCCGATATCCATAACCTGATAGATTTGACTTGCCACATAAAGTATGGGAGACAGCTAATGGATAACTGTTTATGGTTTTATGTATGATTTTAACTGCATTTATATATGCATTTTATGTAAGCCACGCTGTGCCGAAGAAATAAATAAATAAATACAAAGAGGCTTTGGCAGTTGTGCAGATCGGTTGTTTAAATGGGGCAAAATACCAGGACTTGAATGTGATTGTGGTGCAGCCTGCCAAAGTATTTTCCATCTGCCACAGGAATGTGAGCATCGTGCTTTCCAGGGAGATGTGACGGAGCTCTCTGAACTCTCCCCAGTTGCGACTGAGAAGACTGATAATCTAGATATGAGTATTTAGGAGGATTGCCCAGTCCTTCTGCATACCCGTTGTATCAACTTGGTTGCATGTTTCATATTATCATATGCTTCCTGTGTGTAACTCTGCCATACGATAAATAAATAAAAATAATAATTTGGGGCTTTTTTAAAAAAAAAACCCCATGTATTTTTTTCTTTTAGTTTTCAGGTTTTTCTGCAACTTTGTTTCTTCTGGGTTTGTAAAATGATCTGTCTTGTCAGTTCATGGCTGCAGTCTTTGGATTTAAGTATCCACAGATACACGCTGAGAATTAAACATTACCTTCATCGACACTACGTCCCCGATCAAAATTAAAACACAATAGCAGGTTAAAAACATAAAAACAGAGAGAAGACCAATACGCAGCAGAGAGAATCTTTTATTAAGAGGAAGCGGTGGCTCAAGTGGTTAAGACGCTGAACTGCAGGCTGTGGGAGGTCAGTAGTTCAGCAGTTCGAGACCCGAGTGTGCCGCATGACGGAGTGAACTCCCGTCTCTAGTTCCAGCTCCTGCCAACCTAGCAGTTCGAAAGCAAGAAATTGCAAGTAGATAAATAGGTACCACTTCGGTGGGAAGGTAACAGCGTTCCGTGCGCCTTGGTGTTTAGTCATGTCGGCCACATGACCACGGAAACGTCTTCGGACAGTGCTGGCTCTTCGGCTTTGAAACGGAGATGAGCACTGCAACCCTAGAGTCGGACTCAACTGGGTTTCGAGCAAGGGAACCTTCACCTTTACCTTTTAGGTTAGAACCATGGAGTGTATCAGATTCCAAAAGCACACATCAATTGCTCAGGTCGTAATGCTAATAGATTAGGACGAATGCTAGGGATCCATTCCTTAACCCCCCTTACGAAAAGGGGAGACTCCTTCCGCGGAGGGAGAAGAACGGCCATTAGCAAAACAGATCTGTGAATCGAAGACAAATGATACACGCAAAAGCAATTTCCGTTAGGCTTTCCCGCCCTTCAGCCATGCAAAGTCGTTTTGTCATTTCCTGTACTAGAGAGCTAGAGCAAAGTTTGGCTGCATCTCTCATCAAATCGAACTGATTATTATTAATTTTTAAAAAATAAGTCTGAGAATTGATCTTCCTGCAACCGCTTGGGAGCGATGAAGTCGGACTGTGACCCCCTGTGGCAGAAGGGAGCAATTGCCACTATTTTGTCTCTGAGAAAGCAAAGGTGTTGCACCTAACTGCGGGAGGAAACGACATCACTGCTTCTCAACCTCATGCGCTCACACCAGCAGCCAATCAGCCAACACAGGAAAGCAACGGCTTTTAGGGAGGAAAAACGCTATGATCCAGAGTCTCATGTGTCCTTCACCAGTGGGAGGGCTTCTGGAGTTCTGGCCCCGCTGGTGGACCTCCTGATGGCCCCTGGGTTTTGGCCACTGTGTGACACAAGAGTGTTGGACTGGATGGGCCAGTGGCCTGACCCAACATGGCTTCTCTCATGTTCTTAAGAGGGGATTGGATGGACACATGGAGCAGAGGTCCATCAGTGGCTCTTAGCCACAAGGTCTAGAGGGAACACTGTCTGGGGCAGTGATGTTCTGTCTACTTGGTGCTTGGAGCGGGCAGAAGTGGGAGGGCTTCTGGAGTCCTGGCCCTGCTGGTGGACCTCCTGATGGCCCCTGGGTTTTGGCCACTGCGTGACACAGAGTGTTGGACTGGATGGGCCATTGGCCTGACCCAACATGGCTTCCTCTAATGTTGTTATGTCTGGGACAGTGATGCTCTGTCTTCTTGGTGCTTGAGGGGCACAGTGGGAGGGCTTCTGGAGTTCTGGCCCCGCTGGTGGACCTCCTGATGCCCCCTGGGTTTTGGCCACTGTGTGACACAGAGTGTTGGACTGGATGGGCCATTGGCCTGACCTAACATGGCTTCCCTTATGTTCTTATGTCTGGGACAGTGATGCTCTGTCTTCTCGGTGCTTGAGGGGCAAGAGTGGGAGGGCTTCTGGTGGACCTCCTGGTGGCCCCTGGATTTTGGCCACTGTGTGACACAGAGTGTTGGACTGGAGGGGCCACTGGCCTGATCCAGCATGACTTCTCTCTTATGTTCTCATGTCTGAGGCAGTGATGCTCTGTCTTCTTGGTGCTTGGGGGGGCAAGAGTGGGAGGGCTTCTGGAGTTCTGGCCCCGCTGGTGGACCTCCTGATGGCCCCAGGGTTTGGGGCCGCAGTGTGACACAGGGTGTTGGGCTGGAGGGGCCGTTGACCTGATCCAACATGGCTTCCCTTATGTTCTTAGTGGAAAGGGCAGGAGTGGCCATTAGGGAAGATTCTATTTATTCATTTAATCTATCTCCCGCCCTCCCTGCCGAGGCAGGCTCAGGGCGGCTCACATATAATATAAAACGTTTAAAACAGAATTAGATAAAAACAGAGCAATACAATTATAAATATTATAAAATATAAAGTGCTCGCTTAAGTCACATGGCGGGCTTAGCAGCATCCTCAGACAACAGCCAGCCAACAGCATAGTCTGGGTTAGCTGGTTGTTCACGATGATGCTGGTGTCGGGCCAGGGCTACAATTTCTTGGGTCTCCCTAATCGAAGGCCTGGCGGAAGAGCTCCGTCTTGCAGGCCCAGCAGAACTGTACGAGGTCCCGCAGGGCTCTGATCATAGAATCATAGAATCACAGAATGTTAAGAGCTGGAAGGGACCTTGCAGGTCATCTAGTCTGACCCCCTGCACTCTGCAGGAGCACAGCCGAAAGAGAGCCCTACAACATACCCGAAAGAGGGTCGTCCAGCCTCCGCTTGAAAACATCCAGCGAAGGAGCATCCACCACCTCCTGAGGCAGACTGTTCCACTGCTCAACCACTCGTACAGTTAGGAAGTTTCTCCTGATATTTAGCCGGTAACGACTAAATGTTCTCTGGGAGCTCATTCCACCAGTGTGGAGCCGCCACTGAGAAAGCCCTGGCCCTGGTGGTAGCGAGCCTGGCATCTTTGGGGCCCAGGAGGGTCAGTTGGTTTTGGGACCCTGATCTCAATGCTCTCTGGGGAACGTGTGGGAAAAGGGGGGGGACACATGCAGATCTGTCCTTGCAGAGGAGGGAGAGCTTGTCCCTGAATAAGACTTGGTCTTAAAGGTGTCACTGGACTGTTTTGGGCCGGGTGGCCGGGGTGGGGGTGCTCTGCAACTTACCTGGCTGCTTCTTGCTCTGACTGAGGGCTGCTGGGAGCAGGGGGTGGGGCTTGTCACATGTGCCCGCCCCCTGGGCTCTTTACTGCCGGAGCTCCACTCCTGTGCGCTCCTGCAGGAAATGACCCCTGGTTAAATCTCCTTAATAAAAAATAGCTTGTTCCTCTGCCTGGGTCCTTACATCTCGTTTGGTCACTTATGAGGGGCATGGGACAGAGACAGTACCGGTCGCTCTTACTGACGACCTCCGCAAGCATCTGGATCGAGGTGGTGTGGCGGCACTGTTGTTGTTAGATCTGTCGGCCACATTCGATATGGTCAACCACCAGTTGCTGATCCACCACCTCGCCGACGCGGGGATTCAGGGGCTCGCCCTTCAATGGCTTGCCTCTTTTCTCCAAGGTCGGGGACAAAGGGTGGTGATAGGGGAACAGCAGTCCCGGAGACACCCTCTTGAATGGGGGGTGCCTCAAGGGGCAGTGCTTTCCCCGATGTTATTCAACATCTACATGTGCCCCCTAGCCCAGATTGCCCAGAGGTATGGGCTTGAGTGCCATCAATATGCAGATGACACCCAGCTCTATCTGATGTTGGGCGGCCGGTCGGGCTCTAGTCCAGAAGATCTGCACCGGGCATTGCAGGCTGTGGCTGGTTGGCTCCGACTGAGTCGGCTGAAGCTAAACCCGGTGAAGATGGAGGTACTGGGCCTGCTGTTTTTCAAGAAGCAGCTCTGACAGAACTACGGCTTGCCCAAGGTCATCCAGCAGGTGCAAGTGGAGGAGTGGGGAATCAAACCCGGTTCTCCCAAATTAGAGTCCGCGCACTTAACCACTACACCAAACTGGCTCCCCCTCAGTGGCAGTCTTAAAGCAGTGGCTGGACAAACACTTGTCAGGGATGCTCTAGGCTGATCCTGCAATGAGCAGGCAGTTGGCCTAAATGACCCCTTTGGTCCCTTCCAAATTAAAAAAGAATTGCCTACGCATGTTGGTGGGTGTTGGATTGGGCCTCCTTTGCCTCCTTTGACCACCAGGTGTCACTGCAGTGCCATGCAGTATCACAGTGTCTCCGGAACTCTGGACATTGATCTCCTTCACGGCAATTAAAAAGCGTCAGACAAAAATAGCAAGGCAGCTGTGTTGTTCCATTAGGTAGGAAAATATCCAGATGTCTGATGAGCCATGACACAGCAGCAAACAGGAACTGATGACATTCGGAAAAGATGGTGATCAAAATGGGGCCCAGGCATAAGGTATCTAATTGATTAAATGGGTGGTGGTTGCTAGGGGTGTGCACTCGGTATATACCGAGCTGAATAAATAACCGAATAGATACCTTATCAGTATTTTCCTGGTATTTATTCAGCCGAATAAAGATTGAAGAATCTGATTCGGCTACCGAAACAGCTCGGCTTTTATGCGGGCGCGGCTAGAAGGCATTTAAAGAGACTGGTCTCTTTAAATACTTTCTGAGTTCATTCACCAAACTCAGCAAGCATTTAAAGTTTAAATCCACTCTGAGTTCATTTGCCGAGTGCATGACTCGGCGAGTGAACCCAGGAAGCATTTAAAGAGACTAAAGTTTCTATAAATGCCTCCCCCCCTCCATTGGTTTCAATGGAGGATGAGAGCACCTTCTTTGGGGGCCCATAGAATTGGACTCCCTGGTCCAATCTTTTTAAAACTTGGGGGGCGGGGTTTGAGGAGAGGCACCAGCTGTTATGCTGCAAATCTGGAGCCTCTACCTCGAAAAACAGCCACTCCAGAGCCCTGAATACCCCCAGATGAATTCTCCATTACACCACATGGTGCTGGTCCCCAAAGGGTATAATGGAGCCGAATACATTCAGGTTTCCCTAATATTTACCCGAATCCCAATACAATATCGATATTGGTATTCGGGAATATTTAGAATTCCGATATTTCTCCAAGAGACCCGAATCGGGAGGGGGGTGGAAACGACACCAATTTTTTTTGTTGTTGCACACCCCTAGTAGTTACTTGGCTTAGGTGTTGCAGGAAGACCCGGGTTCAAATCCATCCCATGCAATGAAGCGTACAGGATGGCTTTTCCAGACATGAGTTCTTTTGGTCGAGTCTTTCTGTTACATGTGCTGGGAAACTGATCTTGGTTTCTCCCCTCCTCGGGCAGGCTGATTTCTCTGGTAGGAGACACTCTGTTCGTGCCCAGAGGCATTGTCTGTCGTTACAAAGCCCTGGCTTCAAAAATGGCTGAACTCTGATTGGGATTAATCTCAGCCGGAATCCCCAGCCAAGTGGAAAGTCCCCTGCCTCGATCTGGCTGCCATTTCGTCTGTGCCTGGAGTTCTACTCTGGAGCGTGGGTGAAAGGTCTTTTCGGTCAAGCCCTTCTGACTAATCTTCTGCCATTATTTATACAGCACCTCCCCGTGTACACTGTCGATAGACTATGAACAGTGTATATGCTGATAAGGCAAGCTGGAATCCATTCGGACTGGAAGGCACCCAGAGGTCATTGGTCTCAGGCCTCTTGCTGGGATGCAGACAGTCTCTTGGGCTGTCTGCCCAGCCGTCACTGATCATGGGCACTCTCCGTGGTACAGCGAGTTGCGAATGCTGATGGTGCAGGAAGGCATCTAGAACAGAGCAGAAGGATCCAGGTGGCTCATGCAAGCCAGCCAAGTTGCACACAGTTGCCCCTCACAGATCTTCGTGTTGACCCAGGGAAATGCTGATTGCCACTTTGGGGTCAGGAAGCCATTTTTCTCTGGGCCAGTTTGGCTGGAGATCCTGGAGATTTTTTGTCATCCTCTGGGCATGGATCAGGGGTCACTCGGGGTGTGTGGGGGCGAGGTATTGGTGAATTTCCTGCATTGTGCATGGCCCTAGATGACCCTGGAGGTCCCTTCCAACTCTATGATTCTATGACAACAATCAATCAGAACCCATATGTCACTAGCATGTTTATCCCCTCCAAGCTCCAAGGAGCACACGTGGTTTGTCTCATCCACATTTTGGCCTCGCAACAACCCTACTTGATATGATCCCTGGCCATGTAAACACAAATAAATGCAAGGCTTCACTGGTTTTTATCTGACAATAATTCTAAGATCACGTGCCCAGTTGCTAAATTTTGTGCGTTGATTTTCAAATTACGGGAATTGCATCTTAAAAGCTCTTAACATTCGAATTTCTTATTATTGTGTTTTATGTCTGATTAAACTGTATGCTGGTCTAAAGACCGTAATAAACAATGAGCTTCATGGGTGAGTGAGGATATGTATCCAGATGAGGGGTCATTTCCTGCAGGAGCGCACAGGACTGGAGCTCCGGCAGTAAAGAGCCCAGGGGGCGGGCACATACAACAAGCCCCACCCCCTGCTCCCAGCAGCCCTCAGTCAGAGCAAGAAGCAGCCAGGTAAGCTGCAGAGCCCCCCCGTCCCCTGGTCCAAAACAGTCCAGTGGCACCCCCTGCTCCCAGCAGCCCTCAGTCGGGCCACGGGGAGCAAGAAGCAGCCAGGTAAGTTGCAGAGCCCCCCCCAGCCCGCCTTCAGATACAAGCTCTCCGTCCTCTGTAAGGGCAGATCTGCGCGTCCCCCCCTCCCCAATAGCTAGCAATCCAAAACAGTCCGGTGGAACCTGAGCAGTGGGTGTTGCCTTCTGACACACTTCCGGTGATGTCCGGGGGTGTGGCATATGCAAATAAGTTATGCTAATGAGTTATGCTAATGAGCTCCTGCACTTCTTTTTCTACGAAATGACCCCTGATCCAGATCAACCAGTCCTGGTCTAACTCACCACTGTATCCCATTGGCTCTGGATGTACCAGATCTTTCCTCAGATAAGTGCCTATGAAGGGTTCAGGCGCTAAGTTGCCTGCTGCAGGGACTCCGGTCTGGCCCCAGGATGAAGCTGCCTTCTACTGAGTCAAACCCGCGGTCCATCAAGGTCAGTATTGTCTACTCAGACTGGTAGCAGCTCTCCTGGGTCTCAGGCAGAGAGGTCTTTCCCATCACCTCCTGCCTGATCCCTTAAGTTAGGGGTGTCGAACTCATTTGTTATGAGGGCCGGATCTGACATAAATGTAGGGCTGCCAAGTGGGGGCAGGGGGCGGGGGAAACCCCCGCTTTGGAGGCCCGATTTCCGCCGCCGTGGAATCGGGCCCCGGGGGGAACTCTGCCCCCTGAAGAAATCTGCCTCCCACTGCCCCTGAACTCTGCCCACCTCTGGTGACGCAGCCACGTCACTCACGTTGGGGGCGTGGCCCAGATCGTCAGAGGGAAAACTCTATGGTTTTCCCTCCGACGATCTGGGCCACGGCCTCAACGTGAGCGACGTAGCACGTCACTTCCTGTGACGTGCTCACGGCGCGTGCGTGCAAGTGCGCACGCACACACCCCGACAAAGAGCTCCCAGAGCCCGGCAAGGTTCCCCCGCCACCAAGGTAAGAAGACTTGGCAACCCTACATAAATGAGACCTCACTGGGCCGGGCCATGTGTGTCATAAAATGTAATGCCAGGTGGCGGAGATGTAAACTTTATAAAGGACACAAACACAAAGGGTTGGTTTTTAAAAAAAACTTAAAATAAAATAATGCTTAAAGCATTAGCGCTCTTGCAATGTTTTGTTTATTTGACAGTGTCTGATAACTGACGCCTCTTGCTCTGAATCATCGCATCAAAATGTCTGTGCTGTTGCA
Organism: Gekko japonicus; assembly: GCF_001447785.1. Taxonomy (NCBI): domain Eukaryota; kingdom Metazoa; phylum Chordata; class Lepidosauria; order Squamata; family Gekkonidae; genus Gekko; species Gekko japonicus. Next base: position 501,120 of record NW_015173704.1, on the reverse strand, counting down.
ATCCTGAGTGTGCTGTTCAGGTGTGTATCTGTAAGCTGCAAACCGACGATGACGCAGCAGCAGCAGCAAAACTGGAAGCAGCAGCAGAAGACAGCCAGTTCCACTGCGGGCCTGATAGAAGCCCTCAGGGGGCCTAATCTGGCCCCCGGGCCACATGTTTGACACCCCTGCCTTAAGTGGAGATGCCAGGGACTGGACCTTCTGTATGCCAAGGAGATGCTCTGCCACTGACCCTCCCAAGTTCAATCGGGGTCCCCCTTGGGAACACATGAGCCATGGGTACTGCTTCATTTCTGTCCCTCCAGAAAGAGGATTGGGTTAGGGAACCACTGGGTTCCCATCCAAGCATCAGTCGGCGTCCCTGGTTACTTATCATCAACAGTGCTACAGTTATTCAGCCTTTCGCCAGTTCTAGCCATGAAGGGTGTCTCTGAGCATGTACAGAAGGCCTCTTTGCAAAGCAGAAACGTTGATACTCTGCCTACAGAACGACAGCACCAGATTTTTCGGTGCGTTTCTGTCCGGGAAAGAGGATGCCCACTAGGAACGAATTGCTGTGGATTCGCCGGGCTGAATTTCTTCAGCTGGAATGTGGAAAAGTCGGCCAGACGGTGCCCAGATTACGCCGCTGCTGCTGCAGCCTTGGCTCCCGGGCCTGTTTTGAACGCCGCGTCCTCACCAAGAGACATTCCAGAGCTCTGACTCAGCTCTGGCTCGCCCCAGCCGGCTCCAAGGCAAACAAACCCAGCAGAAATCGGATTCCGGCTTGGCTTCTACCCGAATGCACACAGTCCAGTGGTGTGGGGAAGGGGAAGAAACATGTCCTGACATGCACAGAAACTGCTGCTCTGACACCCCCCCCTCCCCGACAGCCCCATCAATTCAAGTACTTCTAAAAATTATTCCGAAACGAAAGCTAGCTACGGGCCTTTGGATTGTCGCCAGTGTTCCCTCTAAGCTGAGTGAGTGTGAGCTAGCTCACAGTTTTTTAGCCTCTGGCTCACACATTTTTGTCTCAGCTCAGGAAGGAGGGCTCCAGAGCACATTGATTTATGCAGCAGACAGATCTCCTGCTCACAACTTTAATGCCGGTAGCTCACAGAGTAGAATATTTGCTCACAGGGATCCATAGCTTAGAGGGAGCATTGGCTGTCACTTTATTTAGATACGTCACCCCACACTTCTCCCCAAGGGGTTGAGGAACCTTAAATTTATTTATTTATTTATTTAATTCAATTTATACCCCGCCCTCCCCGCAATGCGGGCTCAGGGCGGCTTACAAGAGGCAAACGCCAATATAAAACAACTTTAAAAACATTTATAAATCCCACAGTACAATAGCATTCATAAAGTGGTTTACCGCCTTCTCCCTTTCTTCACTTTATCTTCACAACAGCCCTGCCGGGTAGGTTAGGCTGAGAGTGTGTGATTGGCCCAAGGTCGCCCACTGAGCTTCTATGGGATGAGTGCAGATGTGAACGAAAGTCTCCCGGGTTCTAGTCTGACCCTCTTAACCACTCCTGTACGAAGGGTCAAGCTAACTAAAGATAAATAGAGAGCCGGTTTGGTGCAGTGGTTAGGAGCCCGGACTCTAATCTGGGAGAACCGGGTTCGATCCCCCACCCCTCCACATGGAGTTGTTGGTATGACCTTGGATCTCTGTACAAGGAGGTTCTATTAGCGGTCATGGCTGCCCGGTTGCCAGTCCCCGCCCAGCCCTCACAAACCAACAGGGCGTTTTTGACAGGTCGGCTCTTAACAGTCCATTCGGCGCACATCACTATGATTCAGCACACTGATTTCTGCAGAGTCAGTGTGAGGAACTAGTTGGAGCTGACTTGGGTTCAAATCCCGACATAGTTGCAAAGGCATTTTCAGTGGCCTTGTGCCGAGCACAGACTCGCAGTCTAGCGGAGATCTTTGACGATCAGGAAGAGGAAGAGCAAAATGAGCACCAGTTTGTTTATTTATTTATTTATTAGATTTATATCCCGCCCTCCCAACGGCTCAGGGCGGCTAACATACGGCAGAGCCGGATTGAATAGGTAAAATACAATAAAACAACACAGCATTAAAACACAGTAAAGCCATACAATATTTGAGGTGGCTCAAGTAGTTAAGACGCTGAACTGCAGGCTGTTCAGCAGTTCGAGACCCGGGTGTGCCGCATGACGGAGTGAGCTCCCATCTCTAGTTCCAGCTCCTGCCAACCTACCAGTTCGAAAGCAAGACATTGCAAGTAAATAAATACGTACCACTTCGGTGGGAAGGTAACAGCGTTCCGTGCGCCTCGGCGTTTAGTCATGCCGGCCACAGGACCACGGAAACGTCTTCGGACAGCGCTGGCTCTTCGGCTTTAAAACGGAGATGAGCACCGCAACCCTAGAGTCGGACTCGACTGGCTTTCGAGCAAGGGAACCTTTACCTTTACCTAATCTCTTCCTATATATAAACCACCCAGGATGGGAACAGTGGTCCCAGTTCGGCGGCCAGCTGTCTCTAACACGGTCTCCAGTAGTGCTGTTCTACGCACATTCTGCCAGGCGATAGTTGCCCCATATAATGGGGCAAACAGTGGGACCGTACCACAGTGGTGGAATAGTGGCGGCGGCGGCTTCTATTTGAAAGCCTGGCGGAAGAGCTCCGTCTTACAGGCCCTGTGGAACTGCACAAGGTCCCGCAGGGCCCGGATCTCCTCTGGGAGCTCGTTCCACCAGGTAGGAGCCCCCACCGAAAACGCCCTGGCCCTAGTAGGTGCAAACTTCACGTCTCGGGGGCCTGGAACTTCCAGGAGGTGGAGACTCTTCGATCTTAGTGCTCTTGGGGGAACATACGGGGAGAGGCGGTCCTCCAGAGGAACTGGTTGCCCCCTGTGTGAGACAGGAGGCTGGACTAGATGAACCCTCACTGGTCTGACCCAGCAGGGCTCTTCTGATGTCCTTCTCAGGGGAAGGCCTCGGCCTCTCTGCCCTATTTGTTGGCCCTCCAGAGGAACTGGCTGGCCACTGTGTGAGACTGGAGGCTGGACTGGATGGACCCTCACTGGTCTTATCCAGCAGGGCTCCTTTGATGTTCTTAAAAGTGTTTGATTCAGCAGAAGGGAATGCAGAGAGGCCTTGGGCTTCTCTGCTGGACTCCTCTCCCATGTCAATACAAGAGGCCTCCTGGCTGTTGGGCCGTCGCTGACCTCTGGGGCAGGTACGTGCTTGTCAAATTCCTTTCCCTTTCCTGGGAGGTCCCTTCCCCCCCCCGCAGGGCCCTCCTGGCTTCCTCTCTGCCCTGTAACTTTTTCCTCCTTAGCAATGCAAACCGGCCTTGTGCTGCGATCCTCTGGATGCATTTCTGATTCAGGCCAGCTAGATGGCCCATTCACTTCCATTCCTTTCCCCTGGCTAAGGTTCCCAACCTCCAGGTGAAGAGCTGGATCTGAGTCCGGTAGCACCTTCGAGACCAACCAAGGTTTTCAGGGTTTGAACTTTCAAGAGGGGCTGTGGCTCGGTGGCAGAGCCTCTGCTTGGCATGCAGGAGGTCCCAGGTTCAATCCCCGGCATCTCCAGTTAAAAAGGACCAGGCAGGAGGTGATGGGAAAGACCTTTGCTTGAGACCCTGGAGAGCTGTAAAGAGGGGCTGTGGCTCAGTGGCAGAGCCTCTACTTGGCCTGCAGAAGGTCCCAGGTTCAATCCCTGGCATCTCCAGTTAAAGGACCAGGTAGGAGGTGATGGGCCTGAGACCCTGGAGAGCAGCTGCCAGTCTGAGTAGGCAATACTGACCTCGAGGGACCAAGGGTCTCACTCAGTCTAAGGCAGCGTCGTGCGTGTGTTCAAAGCTCCCTTTCTGAAAATCTTGTTGATCTTGAAGGTGGCACCGGACTTGACTCTAGCGATTCAGGAGGGAGCTTTGACTCGCAAAAGCTCATCCCTTGGAAATCTTGTTGGTCTCAGAGGTGCTGCTGGACTCAAATTGCCCTGTTCTACTGCAGATGAATGGAGCTGCGGTGGCTCAAGGGGTTAAGACGCTGAACTGCAGGCTGTGGAAGGTCAGTAGTTCAGCAGTTCGAGACCCGGGTGCCGCATGATGGAGTGAGCTCCCATCTCTAGTTCCAGCTCCTGCCAACCTAGCAGTTCGAAA
>NW_015173704.1:495590-496693 GCF_001447785.1 Gekko japonicus | reverse complement strand
AAATAACAGCTCATCTCCTGACTACAGAGATCTGTTCCCCTGGAGAAAACAGATACTTTGGAGGGTGGGCTCTGTGGCATTGCACCTCACAGAGGTCCCTGTCCTCCCCGGGGTCCACCCCCAATTCTCCAGGAGCTTTCCGACCAGGATCCGGCAACCTTACCCCCCCCATCCCCTGCTGGTGGCCAAGGGGAACTTGGACAACCCTACATCTACTGTTCCAGCCCACTTTTAGCAAAGGGACTCCAGCAGCTAAATTAGGGGTGTCAAACTTGCAGCCCGGGGGCCGGATCAGGCCCCCCGGATGGCTTCTCTCTGGCCCGCAGTGGAACTGGCTGTCTTCTGCTTCTTCTTCCAGTTCTGCTGCTGCGTCATCGTAGGTTTGCAGCTTACAGATACACCCCTGAACAGCACACTCAAGATTGCATCAGCACAGACATTTTGGTGCAATCATTCAGAGCAAGAGGTGTCCGTTCTCGGACGCAAATAAACAAAATATCGCAAGAGTGCTCATGTTTTAAGCATGTTTTTATTTTAAATTTTTTAAAAAACAACCCTTTGTGTTTGTGTCCTTTATAAAGTTGATATCTCCGCCATCTGGCGTTACATTTTATGACACACACGTGGCCCGGCCCAACAAGGTCTCATTTGTGTCAGAGCCGGCCCTCATAACAAATGAGTTCGACACCCTTGAGCTAAATCTTTTGCTCCCCAAATCTTTTGCTTCTAGGGTTTGGAAACACCTGGAGATTGGGGATTGGGGTGGAGCCTGAGGGTGGACCCCCGCGGGGATATGATACCGTAGAGTCCCCTTTCCAAAGCAGCCGTTTTTCTCCAGAACTAATCTCTGTCGTCTGGAGATAAAATTGTCATTCTGGGCAGGGGTCATTTCGTAGAAAAAGAGGTGCAGGAGCTCATTAGCATGACTCATTAGCATAACTCATTTGCATAGGCCACACCCCCTGACATCACCGGAAGTGTGTCAGAAGGCAACACCCACCGCTCAGGCTCCACTGGGCTGTTTTGGATTGCCAGCTGTTGGGGGGGGGGGTGTGCAGATCGGTCCTCGCAGAGGAGGGAGGGCTTGTACCTGAATAAAAATT
>NW_015173704.1:449368-495558 GCF_001447785.1 Gekko japonicus | reverse complement strand
TGCGGGGAGAGGAGCGCGCAGATCTGTCCTTGCAGAGCAGGGAGAGCTTGTACCTGAATAAAACCTGTTCTTAAAGGTGCCACTGGACTGTTTTGGATTGGTAGCTATGGGGGGGGGGGAGAACGTGAAGATCTGTCCTCACAGAGGAGGGAGAGCTTGTACCTGAATAAAACCTGGTCTTAAAGGTGCTACTGGACTGTTTTGGATTGCTAGCTATGGGGGGGGGGACGTACAGGATCTGCCCTCACAGAGGAGGGAGAGCTTGTACCTGAAGGCGGGCCGGGGAGGGTTTGCAACGTACTTGGCTGCTTCTTGCTCCTCGTGGCCCGACTGAGGGCTGCTGGGAGCAGGGGGCGTGGCTTGTTGCACGTGCCCACCCCCTGGGCTCCTTACTGCCGGACCTCCGCTCCTGTGCACTCCCGCAGGAAATGACCCCTGATTCTGGGGGATCTCCTGGCCCTGGCTGGATGTTGGTAACCCCATTTGCTCCCCTGCCTTTTATATGCAGGCCCAGAGATTCCCCTGAGGGACAGCCTGGGTCCGGGTCCGGTTTCGGCAGCCCACTCTGGGTGATCCACCAGCGGGGCTCTCCTCCTCCACCCCCTGCGGAGACCTCTGGGAGACCGCCAGCATTCCTGACATAGCTGTATGCGCAGGCTGACCGCATGAATCAGCGGCACGAGGCTTCTGAAAGACCACAATAATATTTACACTTTTTGTGCTCTCCGGTTTCCTCGGAAGGGCCTGGCTGGGCTCCTCGGGGTCAGTTGGGCCCGAGGCAAATCAGTCTGGTGGATCCTGAATTGTTGGTCAGCTGGTCCTTTATCACCTTTGAGAGAAAGCTTTCTGGTCCTTCCCAGGTTGAGGCATTTGTGGCTTGAGTGCCGTCTCTTGCCTTGCGTCAGTGCAAGAGGAGAAAAGGCTATGCAGAGTTCATAGATGTTTCGCAAGGGAGATTCTTGGCCCAGTTCCGCTTCTTCCGCCACTATTGAACTGCGAGGAGGTGGCTGTTTGAATCAGGTTCCATGTCCATCAAATAGCCACACAAGCACAGGAGCTGACGTCGTATCTGTCTCAACATCTGGCTTAAAACAGCACCCATGTTTCTAGCCCTCAAGACCTGAACTGATGGACTGAGATTAAATCAGAAGAGTTTCCGGCCAGACATGAGGAAGAACTTCCTGAGAGAGTGGTTCCTCAGGGGAACAGGCTTCCTCGGGAGGTGGTGGGCTCTCCTTCTTGGGAGGTTTTCAAGCAGAGGCTCAATGGCCCTCCGACCGCAATGCTGATTCTGCGAACTTAGGCAGATCAGGAGAGAGAGGGGAGGAAGGGTTGCCTCAGTGCTTAGTTCTCGTGGCCCTTTCTGACACACCTGGGGAAATGCTGATCACCACCTTGGGGTCAGGAAAGCAATTTGCTTCCAGGCCAGATTGGCCTACAACTGCTGGAGGTTTTGTGCCTTCCTATGGGCATAGAGCCAGGGTAACTGGGGGAATTGGGGGGGGGAGGTAGTTGTGAATGTGTTGGACAAAGGGGTGGGCTAGATGATCCTTGCGATCCCTTCCAGATCCATGTTTCTACGTCTGTATGAGATAAGAACATCAGAAGAGCCCTGCTGGGTCGGACCAGTGAGGGTCCATCCAGTCCAGCCTCCCGTCTCACACAGGGGCCAGCCAGTTCCTCTGGAGCGCCAACAACAGGGCAGCGAGGCCGAGGCCTTCATAAAAACATAACAAGAGCCCTGCTGGATCAGACCAATAGTCCATCCACTCCAGCCTCCCGTCTCACACAGGGGCCAGCCAGTTCCTCTGGAGCGCCAACAACAGGGCAGCGAGGCCGAGGCCTTCATAAAAACATAACAAGAGCCCTGCTGGATCAGACCAATAGTCCATCCACTCCAGCCTCCCGTCTCACACAGGGGCCAGCCAGTTCCTCTGGAGCGCCAACAACAGGGCAGCGAGGCCGAGGCCTTCATAAAAACATAACAAGAGCCCTGCTGGATCAGACCAATAGTCCATCCACTCCAGCCTCCCGTCTCACACAGGGGCCAGCCAGTTCCTCTGGAGGGCCAACAAGCAGAGCACAGAGGCCGAGGCCTTCATAAAAACATAACAAGAGCCCTGCTGGATCAGACCAATAGTCCATCCAGTCCAGCCTCCCGTCTCACACAGGGGCCAGCCAGTTCCTCTGGACAGCCAACAACCTGGCCTAGAGGCTGAGGCCTTCTCCTGATGTCGCCACCTGGCTCTGGCACTCAGAAGCGTAGAGAAGCTGCAAAACATGCAAAGGAATCCCCGTTCTGCCCCAAAGTGACTGGTTGATCTCGGGAGAGTTCCTTAGCCTTAGCTCCGCCTACCTTGCAGAGTTGTCATGAGCAGGGCTCTTTTTGTGGAAAAAGCCCAGCAGGAACTCATTAGCATAATAGGCTACACCCAATAGCAGAAACTCATTAGCATATTGGGCCACACCCCTGACAGCACCACTCATTAGCATATTAGGCCACACCCCCATGTTACCAGAAGTGTGGTCATCCAGCCACACCCACCTTTTGCTTCTTATTCTGTTGACCTTGTTTGTTGTCAAAACCCAGGGCCTTTTTTGTAGCAGGAACTCCTTTGCATGTTAGGCCACACACCCCTAATGTAGCCAATCTGAATGAGTTCCTGCTGTTGGGTGTGGCCTGTTATGCTAATGAGTTCCTGCTGGGCGTGGCCAACTCGGGAGCCAGCCGGAACTCCGTTCCTGTGCGCTCCTGCCCAGAAATAGCCCTGGTCATGAGGATGCAATGGAGGAGGAGACCATTCCTATGTGCTGAGAGAGAAATTCAGCTGATTTATCATCCCCATCTGACGGAAACGGTCACGGGGAAGTGACGGCCACAGGATATTCTCCAGCAAGGTTTTGGGACTTCCCTTTTGAGTGAAAGAAAAGCGGGATTTTGATTCATTATTTCAGGGGAAGGGGGGGGGAACCCCCTGCTCTGCAGGAAGAGGAAGTGTGTTACTGATGTCATCAAATGGATCCAGGTGGGTCGCCGTGTTGGCCTGAAGCAACAGGACAAAGTTTGAGTTCGGTGGCACCTTTAGGACCAACAAACTTTTATTCTGGGTATAAACTTTTGTGTGTACCGGAAGACGTGGATGCACACGAAAGTTTATAACCAGAATAAAAGTTTGTTGGTTTTAAAGGTTCCACTGGACTTAAAAAGAAGAAGAAGAAGAAGAAGAAGTTATAACCTGCCCTTCACTACCCAAAGGAGTCTCAGAGCGGCTTACAAACTCCTTTCCCTTCCCCTCCCCAGAAGAAGAAGAGGAAGAAGAAGAGGAAGAAGAGGAGATTGGATTTATACCCTGCCCTTCACTATCCGAAGGAGTCTCAGGGCGGCTTACAAACTCCTTTCCCTTCCCCTCCCCACAACAGACACCCTGGGAGGTGGGTGGGGCTGAGAGAGCTCTGGACAGAAACGGCTCTTTTTGAAGAACAGCTCTGAGAGAACTACGGCTTGCCCAAGGTCATCCAGCAGGTGCAAGTGGAGGAGTGGGGGAATCAAATCTGGTTCTCCCAGATTAGAGTCCGCGCACTTAACCACGACACCAAACTGGTTCTTTATTATGTCATCAAACATCATTCTTCTTGCTCTGGATTCTTGGGTTTTCTGGGCTTTCCGGCATCGTGGCTTCAGTGGCATGAATTTCACAAGCAGCTGTGAGTCAGGCCCAAAAACCAGATTTATACTCGAAAGAACGGGAAGGTTGCTGGGATCTCCCTCCCCACACCCCGTGCCTTCCAAACCATAAAAATTACAGGCACGGCATCTGGGAAAGGTACTCAGAAAACATCAAGTTGAGAATGGACAAAGAAAACCACAAGGCTGCGAATTAAAATTAAGCTTTGCCAGACTTGGACGGCAGGAACTCCCAACACGTTGCATATTTTGGGAAGGCGTAAGACAGACGTTGCTAAACCTGAGCTGCCGGATGGAAGAATGAAAGGCCTTTGCTAGACCACGCTTGAACTGGAAACAGAGATCAAGCCGGATCACGGCTCTTTGGTCGAAAGTGGCCTTTTGCAAACTTTCTGTCATCAGGGGACAGCTTGCCAACTCTGGGTTTAGGGTTGCCAGCCTCCAGTTGGTGCCTGGAGATCTCCTGCTATTACAATTGGTTAGTTCACCTGGAGAAAATGGCTGCTTTGGAGGGTGGACTCTATGGCATTATAGTGCAGCTGGTGGGGCTGAAGTTCTCGGTGCAGAAAGAAAAGTCATTTAGCCAATTGAAAGCGGTTACCAGGATGGGTCTCTAAATTGCAAGCTGTCAACCACTTTAGATGACACTTCTCAGCAGCTGCAAGTTAATCACTTCTGCCAGCCTAAACAGCAATTTGGATAACAAGCTGGCAGGTGGGGGTGAAGACTTCCATAGTTTTAAGAAAGCTAACACTGGGACAGAAAAACTCTCCTAAAGGAGACCAGTTTCTTGACACAGAGTTAGAAGGGATCCTAGAGGTCACCTACTCCAACCCCCTTGCTCAGGGCAGGAATTAGTCGACTACAGCACCCCACTCTGCTTAAAGGAGCACACGCCTTAATTTATTTTTAAATGATTGAAAAATGCATTTACAGGAGAAATTCTTATTTATTTTTTTATTATTATATTTCTACCCCACCCTCCCCACGAACGGGCTCAGGGCGGCTCACAAAAAGGGCACCATATGCCAATCAATGTTCCCTCTAAGCTGTGGAATCTTGTGAGCAAAAAATTCTACTTTGTGAGCGACTGGCATTGAAGTTGTGAGCAAGTGATTTGGCTACTGCATAAATTAGTTTGCCCTGGAGCCATCCTTCCTGAACGAAGACAGAAACGTGTGAGCCAGAGGCTAAAAAACTGTGAGCTAGCTCACACTAACTCAGCTTAGAGGGAACACTGATGCCAATATAAAATAGTAAAACACATAAAACACATAAAACAACCATTATCAGAATAAAGTGCTCAGCGGTGTTATTGAGCATTCAATCAGAGCAAGATGGTAGCCTGTAGATGAAGCTCCAAGCCCGATTCAGCGGGACGGTCAGTCGAAGCACTGAGGCTCCATCTTGTAATGGGCCATCCCATTAACCCATGTCCCCATGAGGTAGTTGTTGTTGGTGGTGGTGGCGGCGGCTCCTAATTAAAAGCCTGGCGAAAGAGCTCCATCTTGCAGGCCCTGTGGAACTGTGAGAGGTCCCGCAGGGCCCTGATCTCCTCCGGGAGCTCGTTCCACCAGGTAGGAGCCGCCACTGAGAAGGCCCTGGCCCTGGTTGCCACACGCCTGGCCTCCCTGGGGCCTGGAATCATTAATCGCGGTTGGGCCCCCGACTGTAGTGCTCTCTGGGGTATGTATGGGAAAAGGCGGTCCCTCAGGTATGTCTTGTGGGGCTGTGTCTTTAAGAAAGGGGGCAGAGCCCCCCAAAGGCCCCACCATAGCTATGGGCCTGAATATAAGACACTGTCTGGCCCAAAAGAACACAAAACGGATGCCAGCAAGAGTCCAGCCAGAGACAACCCTGGGAAAAATTTTGAAGGTGAAGTCAGGGCAGGTGGCTGACTAAATACCCTTTCCCCACCCTAAGGAGGTGCATAATTAAGGACAATAGATTTCTAAAGAAGCAATTTAGCCTAAGTTGGCAACGCTTAACCCTATTCTTTAAACCTGGTAGTTTCCCCATCCAGCAATCAGCCAATCATCGAAGAACAATTTCACCTTTATTACATCTCAGGAAAACCCATTAAGGTTCTCCCAAATCACTGTGTGAGACCCGTCAAGCCTCTCCCAAGCCTTCGTCCATCTCCCCCCAAACCAATCAAGTTATTGTTTTGGTGGCAAACGCATCGCCATAGTCCCAGGGAACATTTTCCCTATAACTGTAGCACTCTGCTCCATTGAGACCTGTGTGTGTTCTTGAATCCAGGCCTCGCACCCCACTGGCTCGCCTCTCCGTGAAACGCTGGTCATTTCACTGCTGCGTCCATGGATCTCTATTTTCGAGACTGGTAACTACTGCCTATCTGAAATGACTTTACCCCCCCCCCTTTATTTCCTCTTACCTAGTTTGTGTGTTTTAAGTGTGATTGTGTGTGTGTTTGCCTTTTTATTCTTTTTCAATAAAAACCTTTCCAGTGAACATCTTTTTAGTGAACATTTTTGTGAGTTCTCGAAGGGAATTATCCCCATAAACATTGGTGGAGACCCCAGTTACCCGCCTCTCACTCTGTCTCCTTTAAAGCTAATTCTCCCAATTAACTAGAAGACCACCTATTTGGGTACCAATTAAGGGAGGGAGCATAGAATGCTATTTTTTTCTCTTCTGTATCTTCACTTTGTGGCTTTGGTTCCTGCACATGGTGGCTGTGTGATCCACCCTGCACCCTCCCAATCTGGCCTGCATCAGTCAGAAGGTGCGTGGGCAGCGGAGAGAGGAAACAGAGCTGAGAAACTCTTGCCGAACCAGGAAACCACCTCTGCTGTGGATCCTACACTGTTTTTATCACCTCAATCTCGGTCATTCCTGTAAGGTCTTTTTTTGCTTTCACAAAAGGTCGCTTCCAGCAGAATTTTGTTTGTTTTGCATGTTTATTCTGCATTCTGCATTTGCGGGGATTTGGTTTTGCTGGTACTTGTCCTTTGGATATTTTTGAAATGTCCTTCGAATGGCAGAAGACGGGGAATTGGCCTTTTCCGTCTCTCCCAGTACGTCCCTCAAAGAGCTCTACGCTCTGTGGACCAACATCTGCTGGTGGTCCCTGGCCCAAAACACATTCGCTTCGCCTCAACCAGAGCTTCAGCCTGGTGGAAGGCTTTCCTGTGTGAGGTCAGGGCCCTGAAGGACTTATTACAGTTCTGCAGGGCCTGCAAAATGGAGACGTTCCACCAGGCCTACGGTCAGGGGTCATTTCCTGCGGGAGCGCACAGGAGCAGAACTCCGGCAGTAAGGAGCTCAGGGGGCGGGCACATGCAACAAGCTGCTCCCCCTTCTCCAAACTGGTGGGGGGTGCTTTGGAATTCATTTAAAGTTAAGGTTGCTCTCTTTCTCTGCTCCCCACCACCTCAAGCCTACCCAGGGAGGGGAACAGTGGCCGGGGAAGGGAAGACCAATCCGGGAGGCATGCCCCCCCTCGCTTCCCCAGCCACCCTGCCGGGAGCCGCATAATATGTGTGAAAGAGCCGCATGTGGCTCCCAAGCCACAGTTTGGACACCCCTGAAACAGATAGTCAATTCAGGGATTTATGGATTGCATTCTATCGCCATCTCGTCACTGTAAGGTAAAGGTAAAGGTTCCCTTGCTCGAAAGCCAGTCGAATCCGACTCTAGGGTTGCGGTGCTCATCTCCGTTTCCAAGCTGAAGAGCCAGCACTGTCCGAAGACATTTCCGTGGTCCTGTGGCCGGCATGACTAAACCCCAAGGCGCACGGAACGCTGTTACCTTCCCACCAAAGTGGTACCTATGTATCTACTTGCAATTTCTTGCTTTCGAACTGCTAGGTTGGCAGGAGCTGGAACTAGAGACGGGAACTCACTCCGTCATGCGGCACACTCGGATCTCGAACTGATGAACTACTGACCTTCCACAGCCTGCAGTTCAGCGTCTTAACCACTTGAGCCACCGCAGCTCCATATCTCGTCGCTGTAGGTTTTACTAATTGTTTTATGTTTCAATGGCTTTCATTATTGTACAATAATCGTATATAATTACTGTTGTAATCTGCCCTGAACCCTGCTGTGCAGGGAAGGGCGGACTAGAAAGCCAATGAAATAAATAAATAACAATACATTAAGCAGTACAAAGATTACAGAATAAGATCCCACTTACAGTCAAGCAGAAGAAGAGGAGAGATTGGATTTATACCCCGTCCTTCACTCGGAGACTCTGAGCGGCTGACAATTTCCTTCCCCTCCCCACGACAGACACCCTGTGAGGTAGGTGGGGCTGAGAGAGCTCTTTCGAGGACTGCTCTTGAGAGAACAGCTCTGAGAGAACTTGGGACTGACCCAAGGTCACACTAGCAAGCTGCATGTGGAGGAGGAGTGGGGACTCAAACCCCATTCTCCCGGATTAGAGTCCACGCTCCTAACCACGACACCAAACTGGCTCTCAGTAAACTATACATGGCTGGCAGTATAGACCACAGTCCCCAATGATTTATCCAGGGCTCTTTTTGTAGAAAAAGCCCAGCAGGAACTCATTAGCATAATAGGCCACACCCAACAGCAGGAACTCACTAGCCTTTTGGGCCACACCCCTGACAGCACAGCTCATTAGAACATTAGGCCGCACCCCCATGTTACCAGAAGTGTGGTCATCCAGCCACACCCACCTTTTGCTTCTTATTCTGTTTACCTTGTTTGTTGTCAAAACCCAGGGCCTTTTTTGTAGCAGGAACTCCTTTGCATGTTAGGCCACACACCCCTAATGTAGCCAATCCGAATGAGTTTCGGCTGTTGGGTGTGGCCTGTTATGCTAATGAGTTCCTGCTGGGCGTGGCCAACTTGGGAGCCAGCCGGAAGTCCGTTCCTGTGCGTTCCTGCCCAGAAATAGCCCTGCATTTATCCAAGCGAGTCTGTAAAACCATTTTGTACAGTGCAACCCTATTCCCTGAGCGAAAAGGCCCTCTCGAATAATTCGGTTTTGCATAGTTCGCCGAAAGCCAGGAGGAGTGGGATCTTTCTCGACCTCCTCGGGAAGGCCGTTCTATATAGTGGATTATTTGTAATTCTGGGAGATCTCCAGGCCCCACTTGGAGCTTGGCAACCTGCCTCCCCCAGGGACTGGCTATGCCCCCGCTTGCATGCGAAGTGGCCCTTCCTGGGCACGGAAGGGGCCCCATTTGGTCTGAGCTGGGCTTCCAGCGCATTATCTCCCAGCAGCTCTCGTGCAAGCAGGCAAAGAACACAAACGTCAGCACACGGAAGGACGGCACGTTCCCAGCAAAGCTAACGCGGGCTCTCATGTGCAGCTGAGCAAACAGATTGTTCCCAGTTCCTCTGGGAGAGCAGCTGAGTGGTGCATGGGCTCAGGGCTGCCACTTTGGGGTAGTGGTTAGGAGCACGGATTCTAATCTGGGAGAACCGGGTTTGATTCCCCACTTCTCCACATGCAGCTGCTGGTGTGGCCTTGGGTCAGTCACAAGTTATCTCGGAGCTGTTCTCTCAAGGACCATGAAAGAGCTCTCTCAGCCCCACCTATGTCACAGTGTGTCTGTTGTGGGGAGGGGGAGGGAAAGGGTAAGCCGCTCTGAAACTCCGAGTGAAGGGCATGGTACAAATCCAATCTCCTCCTCCTCCTCCTCCTTCTCCTCCTCCTTCTTCAAGGCAGCATTTGAGAATTGTGCTCGTATGTTTTCAAGTCTGTCTTCACAGGTATGAGGGCCAGACTCTTGCTGTTTTGGAATTAGAAGTTCTTAGGAAACCGGCAATTATTATGCCAAACAAAGCAAAAAATAAACCCGCTTTTTGAGCCTGCAGGTACCTTTGAAATTCTGAAACAATCTGGTGGGTGGAAACACAAAATGGCTGCTGCAGGAGGTGGAGCCATCCGCAAAATGGCTGCCGCAGGAGGTGGAGCCATCCACAAAATGGCTACTGCAGGACGTGGAACTATCTACAAAATGGCTGCCGCAGGAGGTGGAGCCAACCACAAAATGGCTGCCGCAGGAGGTGGAGCCAACCACAAAATGGCTGCCGCAGGAGGTGGAGCCAACTACAAAATGGCTGCCGTAGGAGGTGGAGCCAACCACAAAATGGCTGCCACAGGAGGTGGAGCCAACCACAAAATGGCTGCCGCAGGAGGCGGAGCTAGCTACAAAAAGGCTGCCACACCTTTTCTGCAGATGCCACAAACACGCACACCCACACACCTCTGCCTGTTGTTGTCTAGAGAGCCATTGTAATTGTGAGAGATTTCCCAGCCCTAACTGGCAGTTGGCCTCCTATCAGCTGGATCCATTCTTGTTAGGGTTGCCAACCTCCAGAGAGCACCTGGAGATCTCCTGGGACTACAACTGATCTCCAGACGACCGAGATCAGTTCCCCCGGGAGAATGTGGCCGCTTCGGAAGGTGGGGCTCTATGGCATGCCATCCCACTGAAGCCCCTCCCCTCTCCAAGCCTCAGGCTCCTCCCCCCCCAAATCCCCAGAGGTCTCCCAACCCAGATCTGACAACTGTAATGCTTGTCAAGGATGCTTGTTCCAAATGTTGTTAGCCAGGGGCATTTAGATGCCTCAAGGAAGCCCATAAAGCAGGGGACAGAAACGACAGATTTTGCCCACTTTCCATCCCCAACATACAACAAGTACCGTGCACAGATGATTATAACATATCATAAATAATTTTATATTTTTTGAAAAATATTTTTACAATAATCTCTACCTATTATTGCAGGGCTTTCTGGATGACGCTTCCGCCTTAGATCCTTTGCAGTCCGGCTTTCGCCCTGGCCATGGGACGGAGACGGTGCTGGTTGCCCTTACTGACGACCTCCGGAGGCATCTGGATCGAGGCGGTGTGGCGGCGCTGTTGCTGTTAGATCTGTCGGCCGCATTCGATATGGTCGACCATCAGCTGCTGACCCACCGTCTCGCCGACGTGGGGATTCAGGGGCTCGCCCTCCAATGGCTTACCTCTTTTCTCCGTGGTCGGGGACAAAGGGTGGTGATAGGGGAGCAGCGGTCCCGGAGGCACCCTCTAGTGTGTGGGGTGCCTCAGGGGGCTGTTCTCTCCCCGCTATTGTTTAACATCTATATGCGCCCCCTTGCCCAGATTGCCCGGAGGTATGGGCTTGGGTGTCATCAATATGCGGATGACACCCAGCTCTATCTGATGTTGGGCGGCCGGTCGAGCTCTGTCCCTGAAGATCTGCACCGGGCATTACAGGCCGTGGCTGGTTGGCTCCGACTGAGCAGGCTGAAGTTAAACCCGGCGAAGACGGAGGTCCTGGGCCTGAGTCGCGGTGGTTTGGGGTTAGGGCTCCCTCTCCCGACCTTCGATGGGGTGCCTTTGGTGCCAGCGCCGGAGGTTAGGAGTTTGGGAGTGCTCCTGGACTCCTCGTTATCTATGGAGGCCCAGGTGGCAGCCACTGCCAAGTCAGCCTTCTACCACCTACGGCTGGTGCGGCAGTTGGTCCCCTTCCTCGACCGCAGTGACTTGGCCACAGTGATCCATGCGACGGTCACCTCGAGGCTAGACTACTGTAACGCTCTCTACATGGGGCTGCCTTTGTCGCAAATCCGGAAGCTGCAGCTAGTGCAGAATGCTGCGGCCAGGCTGTTGATGGGTCTTCCTAGAAGGGACCACATCCAGCCTGTGCTGAAAGCGCTGCACTGGCTGCCAATAGCGTACCGGATTCGTTTCAAAGTGCTGGTGCTTACCTTTAAAGCCCTACATGGTCTGGGTCCAGCTTACCTAAGGGACCGCCTTTCCTCATATGTTCCTCCGCGAGCACTTCGGTCCGGGACCCAACATCTCCTGGCAGTGCCAGGTCCCAAAGAGGCCAGGCTGGCCGCTACCAGGGCCAGGGCTTTCTCGGTGGCGGCTCCTATCTGGTGGAACGAGCTCCCGGAGGAGATCCGGGCCCTGCGGGACCTTGTGCAGTTCCGCAGGGCCTGTAAGACGGAGCTCTTCCACCAGGCGTATGAGTAGGAGCCGCCACTACCATCATCATTATTCCATCTTCACCTGGCCCTGGATGAGGGAACATCAATGCTTCCCTGGAGCAGACGATGCTGAACAGTTCAAATATGCCATCTCTGAAATTTCATGTAGAACACCTAGAGCACTTTAGTCAGTAACTCGTTATGAATGTTTTGTACTGTTGGATTTTAAATGGTTTTAATTATGTTTTATATTGGCGCTTGCCCCTATGTAAGCCGCCCTGAGCCCGCATTGCGGGGAGGGCGGGGTATAAATTGAATAAAATAAATAAATAATAAATAAATCATCTTAATCAAAAATATCAAAAATCGTCTCCAAGAATCTCAAAAGGTTGTCCAATAGCTTTTGAGATTCTTGGAGATGATTTTTGATATTTTTGATTAAGGTGATTTATTCCATAGGTAGAAATTATTGTGAAAATATTTTTCAAAAAATATAAAATTATTTATGATATGTTATAATCATCTGTTTCCTACTTACCGTGGGTCCTTGTTTGGTTTTGTGAATCGCTTTCCGTCCCCGACACCCGAGACTCCGCCCCCTGAGCACCAGGCCCGTAGACAGCCAGGGTTTTTTTGGGGGGGGGATTTAAATTTTTAAGGGGGCAGTTAAACTACAGTTATTTATATCTGAATGCCTGTCTCTAGAGGGGGAGGACTGTTTCTAGCCCTTCCTTCCAGCAAGAACATCAGTTCCTAGGGAAAAACAGCTCAGACGGCATTTGATTGCTTTCAGAAGGCATTTAAATGCCTGTTGAGTTCCCTTCCACAGGGCTTAGAAGCACCCAAGAAAGCTTAGAAGGGAAGGAGGAGGAGGAGGAAATTGGATTTATACCCCGCCCTTCACTACCAAAGGGAGAGCGGTTTACAAACTCCTTTCCCTTCCCTTCCCCACAACAGGTAGGTGGGGCTGAGAGAGCTCTTTTGAGGACTGCCCTTGAGAGAAGAGCTCTGAAAGAACTTGTGACTGACCCAAGGTCACTCCAGCAGCTGCATTTGGAGGAATGGGGAATCAAACCTGGTTCTCCAGATTAGAGTCCGCGCTCCTAACCACTATGCCAAGAAGAGGAGGAAGAAGAGAAGAGATTGGATTTATGCCCTGCCCTTCACTACCCGAAGGAGTCTCAGAGCGGCCTACAAACTCCTTTCCCTTCCCCTCCCTACAACAGACACCCTGTGAGGTTGGTGGGGCTGAGAGAGCTCTTGACAGAAACTGCTCTTTTTTCAAGAACAGCTCTTGTCAGAACTACAGCTTGCCCAAGGTCATCCAGCAGGTGCAAGTGGAGGAGTGGGGAATCAAACCCGGTTCTCCCAGATTAGAGTCCGCGCACTTAACCACTACACCAAACTGGCTCAATGGTACCTTCCATACATCTTCATCAATCCCCTTTCCAGCTTAGCCAAGTACCCCCTAGGTCATGGTCAAAAATCAGGTTTCTGGCATGGCTGTTTGTGGGGCGGGGCTTTTAATTAAGGGGGCAGGGCCCCGACATGCCCCACTGTAGCTATGGGCCCGCTGAGCACAGAGACTGTCTTTAGCTGACCGAGCTGAATCTGCAGGACAGACTAGTTAGGATTATCAGCTCTGGATTGGAAATTACCTGGAGATTTTGGGAGGGTTTTTTTTTTGAGGAGGGGAGGCACCTCCACAGGGTACAATGCCCTGAGTCCACCCTCTAAGGCAGCCATTTTCTCCAGTGGGATCTGATTTCAGTCGCCTGGAGAGCAATCATAGTAACAGGTAGGGTTGCCAGGTGTGGGTTGGAAAATACCTGGAGACTTTGGGGTTAGAGCCAGAAGAAGGCGGGGTTTGGGGCCCCCTCATCATACTATATGATATAAGCTACGGAAGTCCCGTGAGCAAAAATCCTACTTTGTGAGCTGCCGGCATGAAAGTTGTGATAATAAACACAGCGGGACCACAGAGATACTGCATTCAGTGAAGCAACCACAAACTATCCCGTGAAATGCTACCACTCAAGGTTTTTATAAGGGCGTATGTTTAACACAATGCATAAATCAAAAACAATACATGAATCAGTTTGCTCCACTAATACTTATGACCATTTAACTACAAAGACTAATAATACAAAGAGAGCCTTCCAAAGACAGACCAAAGAACAGGCTGTACACAGTCCTGAATACACTGGGTCTCTTTGGCTGTTTCCCAGTTGCCAATTTCCAGGTCTGTATGGAGGCTGTATGGAGCTGCAGTGGCTCAAGTGGTTAAGACGCTGAACTGCAGGCTGTGGAAGGTCAGTAGTTCAGCAGTTCGAGACCCAGGTACCGCATGATGGAGTGAGCTCCCATCTCTAGTTCCAGCTCCTGCCAACCTAACAGTTCGAAAGCAAGAAATTGCAAGTAGATAAATAGGGACCACTTTGGTGGGAAGGTAACAGCGTTCCGTGCGCCTTGGTGTTTAGTCATGTCGGCCACATGACCACGGAAACGTCTTCGGACAGCGCTGGCTCTTCGGCTTTGAAACGCAGATGAGCACCGCAACCCTAGAGTCGAATTCGACTTGCTTTCGAGCAAGGGAACCTTTACCTTTACCTTTATGGAGGCTGTAAGAGACAGAACCATTTGTCATTGGGAGTGTATGAGCCCATTTGGGAGACAGAAGAATGTTTAAACGGTATGGTTCCATAAGAATTTGGCTCCGAAGAAGAAACATAGTTGAAACTCTTGCGGCCGACAAGAGAAGTCCGCTAGCCTGTTACAGCCTCCTTGCAGACCTGGAAGTTGGCAACTGAGAAAAAATCAAGAAGACCACGGTGTATCTATGGACTGTGTATAGCCTTTTCATTGGTCTGACTGGGAAGGCTTTCTGTGTATTTTTCTAAGCCTTCGTGTTAAATGTTATAAGCTACAGTGGAACAGCCAGTCTCTTACAGCCTCCATACAGACCTGGAAGTTGGCAACTGGGAAACAGCCAAAGAGACCCAGTGGTGTTCCCTCTAAGCTGAGTTAGTGTGAGCTAGCTCACAGGTTTTTAGCCTCTGGCTCACACATTTTTGTCTCAGCTCAGGAAGGAGGGCTCCAGAGCAAACTGATTTATGCAGCAGCCAAATCGCTCGCTCACAACTTTAATGCCAGGAGCTCACAAAGTAGGATTTTTGTTCACAAGACTCCACAGCTTAGAGGGAACATTGAGTGTATTCAGGACTGTGTGTTCAGGACTGTGTACAGCCTATTCTTTGGTCTGTCTTTGGAAGGCTCTCTTTGTACTATTAGTATTTGTAGTTAAATAGTATTAGTGGCGCTAACTGGAACGCTTATTCATGTATTGTTTTTGATTTATGCATTGTGTTAAACATACGCCTTTATAAAAACCTTGAGTGGTAGCATTTCACGGGATATTTTGTGGCATGAAAGTGGTGAGCAGGTGACTTGGCTCCTGCATAAATCAGTTTGCTCTGGAGCCCTCCTCCCTGAGCGGAGACAAAAATGTGTAAGCCAGAGGCTAAAAGACCTGTGAGCTAGCGCACACTAACTCAGCTTAGAGGGAACACTGGTGTCCCGCAATATCCTTCCTGAGTGAAGACAAAAATCATGTGAGCCAGAGGCCAAGAAATTGTGAGCTGGCTCACACTGACTCGGCTTAGAGGGAACACTGATCTCCAGGTGCTGCCTGGAGGCTGGGAACCCCAAGCCAAGTCAGCTTTGGCTCCGATTTGGTACAGCCGAGAACAGCTGCCGCTCCCTGATTCTGTCATCTTTCAGTTTCTGGATAAGTCGAGAAGTTCCGGAGTCACTCCAGGGTGAGAAAAACAAGGTCTCTCTGCCTGCTGAGACGGGTGCTTTCGTTTCCCCGTGTTTAGAGAAAACCCGAAAGGCCACGCCACCCTCTAATTAAACTCAGTTGACATAATTGGGGGTCATTCTGAACCTCTGACTATGAACACCATAAAAAGGTATTATTTCCCTCTTTATTTAGAAGTCTCTCACTCCCTCTCTTTTAGAAACAAAGTTCAGGGACACCTTGAAGACCAACAAAGCTTTATTCGAGGTATAAGCTTTCGTGTGCAAGGCACATGTCTTCAGATATCCGAAGTTTGAGTTAAGTGGCACCTTTTGAGACCAATGAGCTGTAATGTATCCAGTCCAGACCGCGTGGCCGGCTTGGGCTCCACGCGGTCAGGCACAAACGTCGAACTTCGCTCCAAGAGACAATGGACTATGCGGATCCTAGCCCGCTCCAATCAGGGGGCTAGGTTCCCGGCCGAGAGCCTATGGGACTCTCGGCCACTGTAAATAACCTATTGGGAAGTGGGTGTGTGTGTGTTTTGGGTTGCGGTTTCTCGGGGGATATAAGCCAGCCCGCGAGCTGGCCAAAGTCGTCTTGTTCCTGATCGAATAAAGTACGCTTTGCTGAAATCACTCTCCGTCTGCGTAATTTTCACTGGTGACGAGGATGGGATCCCTCTGAACAGAGACCACGTTCCAGACATCGCCGTGAGCCGCCGCGCCGAATTTGCCACCGCCGCCAGCATCGACAACTGTTCTCCAGACGACAGGCACCAGTATCTCTGGAGAAAAGAGCGACTTTGGAGGGTGGACTCTACGGCATTATAGCCCGCGGAGGTCCCTCCCCCTCCCCAAAGCCTGCTGTTTCTTGGGACCTGGGGAATCGCTCCGAACCCACAGCTCCCAGCCCCAGTTCCCTTGCATGTACGGCTGCTTGGTGTTCGCCAGCAGTTGCACGTGAATTTTTTTTAATTTTTATTTATTTATTGCAAAGGGTGTGGGCCCTGGCTGGGACATGGCGTGCCGAGGGCTGTGCCCAAGCAGGATCTGGCCAAGAGTGGTGCCAGTCAGGGCGGTTCTCGGGATTGGAACAGCCGCGTGATCTCCTGAAATCAGCAGGTGGCTGTTTGGCTGGCCGGGGAGGTAAACACCTCTTGCCTGCTAATGCTTGCTGATCACCTGCTGGCAAAGGTGGAGCTGCAGAAGACGGGTTGACAACACGGGAAATTATGCAGGCGGTGTCCTGGGGGTCAAATCGGCCGCAGGAAACGCCAAGTCCATTCCTGTGGATCTGTTCCACTACCCAAGGTGCTCTCCCCTGGTGCACGAGACTAATGCCTTGCACCAGGGAAGAGCATCACGATTGGTGCCACGGATTTGCAGGATCCAGCCCTGAAATGTTTGGAAACTTTGCTTTCGTGAGCTGGCGACCACCCAGACCGCAGGTCTATTGGTTCCCTGGTAAAAAAAGAACATAAGAGAAGCCAATGTTGGATCAGGCCAATGGACCATCCAGTCCAACACTCTGTGTCACGCAGTGGCCAAAACCCAGGGGCCACCAGGAGGTCCACCAGTGGGGCCAGGACACTAGGAGCCCTCCCACTGTTGCCCCCCCCCCCAAGCACCAAGAAGACAGAGCATCCCTTGCCCCAGTCATAAGAACGTAAGAGAAGCCAATGTTGGATCAGGCCAATGGCCCATCCAGTCCAACACTCTGTGTCACACAGTGGCCAGAAATACCAGGGGCCACCAGGAGGTCCACCAGCAGGGCCAGAACTCCAGAAGCCCTCCCACTGTGGCCTGAAGGGACCTTGTACTGGGACACCACCCACCCTCATTTCTGCAGCTGTTAATTAAACCTCTTTCCCCATCACTCCATGTCAGGAGAAACTACCATGTAAGGGAGCCAGGGCAGTAGGGGGAAAGCTGGCTGGCAACAGGGTTGCCAGACTCCAGGTGGGACCTGGAGATCTCCCGGAATCACCAGATCTCCAAACCACAGAGATCAGCAGCTACCCTTTGCTTTGGAGGGTGGCCTTATGCTCTGCTGAGTTTGGTGTAGTGGTTAAGTGCGCGGACTGTAATCTGGGAGAACCGGGTTTGATTCCCCACTCCTCCACTTGCACCTGCTGGATGACCTTGGGCGAGTCGTAGTTCTGACAAGAGCTGTTCTTGAAAAAAGAGCACTTTCTGTCAAGAGCTCTCTCAGCCCCACCTACCTTGCAGGGTGTCTGTTGTGGGGAGGGGAAGGGAAAGCAGTTTGTAAGCCGCTCTGAGACTCCCTTGGGTAGTGAAGGGCGGGGTATAAATCCAATCTCTTCTTCTTCTTCTTCTTCTTCCCCTAAACCTCGTGCTCCCCAGGCCCCACCCCCAAATCTCCAGGAATTTCCCAGCCTGGAGCTGGCAACTGGGATCAGTAGTGACCTCATTCCCGGTGGCTAAAATTCCACGACAGCCTTTGGCTTCCCGCCAGGCTGGGCCCCCAAATACTGTTTTTATGGCTCTATTGTTTTCCAGCAAAGGGACAACCGGAAGCAGATACTGCACCGCTGGAAAGGACTGCAGAACCGAGGAAGGGCGGCCGCGCCTCCTGAAGACACAAACACCTTGGTAAACTATCTTGATCCTTTTACGGCCTCTCCAGGAATTTGCAGACATGAGAGACTTCATTCTCCAGACTCTGGACTCCCTCAAGACATGACTGCCACAGAAAGTGATGGAGGCTGCAAGCACGGAGAGCGTCAGGAGGGGATTGGAGAAACAGATGGAGCAGAGGTCCATCTGTGGCTGTTTGCCACAAGGTCTGGAGCGAACACTATGTCAGGGGCGGTAGTGCCCTGTCTTTTTGGTGCTTGGGGGATAAGAGTGGGAGGACATTCCTTCCTCAGCTGTAACAGGGGTCATTTCGTAGAAAAAGGGGTGCAGGAGCTCATTAGCATAACTCATTGGCATAACTTATTTGCATATGCCACCACCATCCCCTGGCATCACCGGAAGTGTGTCAGAAGGCGACACCCACCGCTCAGGCTCCACTGGACTCTTTTGGATCGCTAGCTATTGGGGGGGGGAACGTGCAGATCCGTCCTCGCAGAGGAGGGCGAGCTTGTACCTGAATAAAACTTGGCCTTAAAGGTGCCACTGGACTGTTTTGGATTGCTAGCTATGGGGAGGGGGACATGTGCAGATCTGTCCTCGCAGAGGAGGGAGAGCTTGTACCTGAATAAAACCTGGTCTTAAAGGTGCCACTGGACTGTCTTGGACCGGGGGGGCCGGGGGGCTCTGCAGCTTACCTGGCTGCTTCTTGCTCTGACTGAGGGCTGCTGGGAGCAGGGGGTGGGGCTTGTTGCATGTGCCCGCCCCCTGGGCTCTTGACTGTTGGAGCCCCGCTCCTGTGCGCTCCTGCAGGACATGACCCCTGTCTGTACAGCTGGAAAATGGAACCTGATTTCCACAATAATCTAGGCACAGCTCATATCTCAAATGAAATATGTGGCACAAATTTGAATTGTTACTAGTGTTGTTTGAATTGTGGCCACCGATTCCGTTGTGTCCTGGGAACCGCCACTAGGCAGTGGCCAGGCGTGCAGAGCTTGATTGCTAAAGAACAATAGAGGCTAGGCTCCTAAGGTCCAATAAGGGAACCGTAAGAACATAAGAACATAAGAGAAGCCAAGGTTGGATCAGGCCAAAGGCCCATCCAGTCCAACACTCTGTGTCACACAGTGGCCAGAAATACCAGGGGCCCTCAGGAGGTCCACCAGTGGGGCCAGGACATTAGAAGCCCTCCCACTGTTGCCACCCCCAAGCACCAAGAAGACAGAGCATCCCTTGCCCCAGACTGTTCCCTCTATAAAGATAAAGGTTTCCCTCGCTTGAAAGCCAGTCGAGTCCGACTCTAGGGTTGCGGTGCTCATCTCCGTTTCAAAGCCGAAGAGCCAGCGCTGTCCGAAGACATTTCCGTGGTCATGTGGCCGGCATGACTAAACACCAAGGCGCACGGAACGCTGTTCCCTTCCCACCAAAGTGGTACCTATTTATCTACTTGCAATTCCTTTCTTTCAAACTGCTAGGTTGGCAGGAGCTGGAACTAGAGACGGGAGCTCACTCCGTCATCCGGCAACTCGGGTCTCGAACTGCTGAACTACTGACCTTCCACAGCCTGCAGTTCAGCATCTTAACTACTTGAGCCACCGCAGTTCCCTCTATAGCTAATAGGCACTCATGGACCTCTGCTTCATATAAGAACAGAAGAGAAGCCGATGCTATATCAGGCCAATGTCCCATCCAATCCAACTCTCTGGGTCACACAGTGGCCAGAACCCAGGGGCCATCAGAAGGTCCACCAGTGGGGCCAGAACTCCAGAAGCCCTCCCACTGTGCCTCCCCCCCCCAAGCACCAGGAAAACAGAGCATCCCTTGTCCCAGACAGAGTGTTCCCTCTATACCTTCTTATGGCTAATTACCACTGCCACGGATGGACCTCTGCTCTATATGTTTGTCCAATCCAATCCCCTCTTAAAGCTGTCTGTTCTTATAGTCACCACCACTTCCTGTGGCGGTGGATTCCAGGTGGTCATTGCCCTCTGGGTGAAGAAGTACTTCCTTTTCTCGGTTCTTAACCTACTGCTCATTCATCCTTGGGAGTGCCCACGAGTTCTTCTATTGTGAAAAAAGGGAGAAAAGGACTTCTTTCTCTGCCTCCGCTATCCCATTCATAATTCTGTAAACCTCGATCACGTCACCCCGCAGTCGTCGTTTCTCCAAGCTAAAGAGCCCTCAGCACTTTAACCTTTCTTCATAGGGAAGGAGTTCCTTCCCCTTCGTCATTTTAGTTGCCCTTTTCGGCACTTCCCCCAGTGTTAGAATCTCTTTTTTGAGGTATGGTGACCGGAACTGTGGCTGAGCAGAGAAACCTGAACAGGGAAACGGAAATCTCAGTAGCTAGAGGGAAGTGGGAATAGGTGCAACTGCAGTAAAAAAGGCCAACGCTATGCTGGGGAACTGAAAACAAATCAGCTGGTATCATCAGGCCCCGGTATAAATCAATGGTGTGACCTCGTATGGAGTACTGTGTACCAGGGCTATTTTTGGGCAGGAACGCACAGGAACGGAGTTCCGGCTGGCTCCCGAGCTGGCCACGCCCAGCAGGAACTAATTAGCATAACAGGCCACACCCAACAGCAGGAACTCATTAGGATTGGCTACGTTAGGGGTGTGTGGCCTAACATGCAAAGGAGTTCCTGCTTCAAAAAAAGCCCTGGGTTTGGACAACAAGCAAGGTAAACAGAATAAGAAGCAAAAGGTGGGTGTAGCCTAATATGCTAATGAGGTGCGTTGTCCGGGGTGTGGCCTAATATGCTAATGAGTTTCTGCTGCTGGGTGTGGCCTATTATGCTAATAAGTCCCTGCTGAGCTTTTTCTACCAAAAAAGCCCTGCTGTGTACAGTTCCAGTCACCACACCACAAAAAGGATATTCTAGCCTTGGAAGAAGTGCAGAAAAGGGCAACTAGAATGATAAATGGGTCGGAAGGCTTTCCCTGCGAAGAAAGGTTAAAGCGCTTGGCTCTCTCAGGCTGGAGTCCGCGCACTTCACCACGACGTCAGATCTACATGCCTTCCTTTCTCCAGGGCACCATTCATGCCAGGGGACGGCTGGCACTTTCCAGTTCCTCTTGCGGCTCTGGTTACTTAGGAAAGCACAAAAGGAGCTTTGTGGAGTGCCCCCATGAAGGTCTCTCTTGTTCCCGTTTCCTGTGTTCATGGGAGCTGGGCCAGAACTGCCTGGTTTCTGTCAGCAGAACCTCACTCCCCCCCCCCTTTCCCCCCTCTCCCCTCAATAAAGGAACGTTTCCTCATATTGCACCTCGAATGGAAACTCGAGATGCATGAAGCAGGCGGATTTTGGTCAAGAGAGGGGCAGGCTTTCGGGTTTTCCTCAATGGCCACTGCGGGCCCCCAACGCAATCTGTCTAAATCGGCTCGGAATAAAGCCACGGGCAGCGTGCACACAGAGCTAGGGGTTGCCATACACTGTTCCCTCTAAGCCGAGTGAGTGTGAGTCAGCTCACGGTTTTTTAGCCTCCGGCTCACACGTTTTTGCCCCCGCTCAGGAAGGAGGGCTCCAGAGCAGACTGATTTATGCAGCAGCCAAATCGCTCGCTCACAACTTTCATGCCGGTAGCTCACACAGTAGGATTTTTGCTCACAAGACTCCGCAGCTTAGAGGGAGCATTGGTTGTGGTGATATTACACAGAGGTTCCGCCGACAACAACCTTGTTGATGTGTTATAGCTTTAAGGAAGAGATGTCCAAGGTGCAGCTGCATGGAATTAATTAGAATCGTTGTCTTTATAGAGTCTGGGGTCCAGTTTGGTGCAGAGAGCAATTTGCCAGCCAATTTAAAATTGAAGGCTTCCTGCCGGGTAGAAAAGAGGATTCGGTCACCACTACTATAAAATATATATATAGGGTTCATGGAGAGCTCTTAAGCCAGCATAATACAGGAGGCTTTTGCACCTATTTAAAGAAGACAAGACCGGCTTGCTCCTTTACAAACACTTGAACATGGAACCAGAAGTAAGGTTTTTTTAAATAATTAAATAATTAAATTACAAATGAATATGAACAATTCATATAATATTCCATTCAGCTTCATGTTGCTTTTCATTTAAAATACCGTGGGCTATTTTTCAGGATTACTCGAAGAACATAAAGAACATAAGAATAAGAGAGAAGCCAATGTTGGATCAGGCCAGTGGCCCATCCAGTCCAACACTCCCTGTGTCACACAGTGGCCAAAAATACCAGGTGCTATCAGGAGGTCCAGCAGTGGGGCCAGGACACTAGGAGCCCTCCCACTCTTGCCCTGTCCCCCCAAGCACCAAGAATACAGAGCATCCCCTTGTCCCAGACATGAGAATGTAAGAGAAGCCAATGTTGGATCAGGCCAAAGGCCCATCCAATCCAACACTCTGTGTCACACAGTGGCCAAAAATACCAGGTGCGTGGGAAGCGCACGAGCCGCAATGACGTCACCCGGAAGTGACGTCATTGCGTTTCTGATGTCAGAGGGGACGCTCTAGGTTTGGGCAAAACTCTATGGTTTTTGGGGCCTCATAAGAACATAAGAGAAGCCAGTGTTGGATCAGGTCAATGGCCCATCCAGTCCAACACTCTGTCACATGGTGGTCAAAAACACCAGGTGCCATCAGGAGGTCCAGCAGTGGGGCCAGGACACTAGAAGCCCTCCCACTGTTGCCCCCCCCCAAGCACCAATAAGACAGAGCATCCCTTGCCCCAGACATAAGAACACAAGAGAAGCCAGTGTTGGATCAGGCCAAAGGCCCATCCAGTCCAACACTCTGTGTCACACAGTGGCTAAAACCACCAGCAGAGCCAGAAGCCCTTCCACTGTCGCCCCCTCCCCAAGCACCAAGAAGACAGAGCATCCCTTGCCCCAGACCGAGAGTTCCTAGCTATCCCTTGTCGCTAACAGCATTGCTTTGCTCCTAATAGAACACTGAACTGTACCAAGAGGCTGACACCTTTCAATACAATAGGGTTACGCCTGAGGAAGATTGGGACGAAATGAGTTGATATCCGGGTGCTCATTCCGAATGCTGGACTATTGTAATATTGCAAAGTTTATTTATAATATAAGATGAATCTTACTAAATGCCTCTGTCGTTTACAGGGGTCATTTCGTAGAAAAAGAGGTGCAGGAGCTCATTAGCATAACTCATTAGCATAACTCATTAGCATAACTTATTTGCATATGCCACACACCCTGACATCACCGGAAGTGTGTCAGAAGGCAACACCCACCGCTCAGGCTCCACTGGACTGTTTTGCATTGCTAGCTATTGCGTGGGTGGGGGGAACGTGCAGATCTGTCTTCGCAGAGGAGGGAGAGCTTGTACCTGAAGGCGGGATGGGGGGGCGCTCTGCAAGTTACCTGGCTGCTTCTTGCTCTGACTGAGGGCTGCTGGGAGAAGGGGGCGGGGCTTGTTGCATGTGCCCGCCCCCTGGGCTCTTTACTGCCAGAGCTCGGCTCCTGTGCGCTCCCGCAGGAAATGACCCCTGGTTGTTTATATCACAGTGCTTGCTTGTTTGTTGCATTTCCTATATGGATAACCTGCGATCCCTTCTTGGTTCTTTCTTTTTCAGCCTCCAGGTGAGGCCTGGAGGTCTCCCAGTGTGTTAGAGCAACCTGTTCTCGTGAATCGAGGGCATTAATTTATCGAGGGCACTTTCAGAATCGTTTTTCTCCCTACCACGCGGAGCCAAAGCAGCCTACGGTGTACAGAACGGGATTTTGCACACAAAAGTACCCCGATCTGAAATCCGTTCGTCAGGAACGAGACGGAAGGACGGAGGAAGGGAAGGAGAGGGAGAGAGAAGAGTTATCTAGTCCCTGTTGGGTTGATGATTTTGCACTAAAGCGAGCCCGAGGGAAGGGGAACAGAATTTTGCCTGTGTAAGGTAAATAAAAGCCAGCAGAGTTCAGGAGAAATGCTGACAACCTGAATTCCCATTTATGTGTGTGTGTGTTTTTAATAGGATGTTGTCTAGACGTCACGGATACTTCCCTATTACTATACAAGCTGGACGATAGGAAGGAAGTTGATTCATTTGAAGTGTGGTGTGGGAGTCACTGTGGACAAATCGGTGGGTCTTAGACCAAATCAGGCCTGGACTCCCCTTAGAAGATGAGGTGACTCAACTGAGGCTATTGTAGTTTGGTCCCGTTATGAGAAGACAAGAGTCACAGGAAAAGACAACAGTGCTAGGCAGGGGTCATTTTGTAGAAAAAGGAGTGAAGGAGCTCATTAGCATAACTTATTTGCATGTGCCACACCCGCTGACACCACCGGAAGTGTATCAGAAGGCAATACCCACCGCCCAGGCTCCACTGGACTGTTTTATTTATTTATTTATTTAATTTATTCATTCGATTTGCTATCCCGCCCTAACCCCTAAGGGTCTCTGGGCGGCTTACAGAGAGTGCTAATTTTCGATTGCTAGCTATTGGGAGGGACAGGGGGCATGCAGATCTGTCCTCGCAGAGGAGGGAGAGCTTGTACTTGAATAAAACTTGGTCTTAAAGGTGCCACTGGACTGCTTTGGACCAGGGGGACGGGTGGGGGCTCTGCAACTTACCTGGCTGCTTCTTGCTCTGACTGGGGGCTGCTGGGAGCAGGGGGTGGGACTTTGAAGGAAATAAATAAATAAATAAATAGTGTTGTGTAGTGGGTTAGACGCATCGAATGACGAGGAAACAGTGATACTCAGCACATGTTTACTAGTACACAACAGAACATACAATCTACCGGCCCGAGGCCAACTATATACAGTCTATGTGGAGCACCCCCAGGTCCCATTGGTGGTTTAAACTTCCCGCCAAGGTTCCTATTAGTGACTGCTAGAGGTTTCAGGATCCTAGTCCCTATTGTTCCTAGAGATCCAAGCTCCCGCAAATACGCTGTCACCTAGTGGCAGTAAACGGACATAACAGGTAGCTTCCGGTGATGTCAAGGGGTGTGGCATATGCAAATAAGTTGTGCTAATGAGTTATGCTAATGAGCTCCTGCCCCTCTTTTTCTACGAAATGACCCCTGTTCTGTATTATTTTGGACTGTGAACCTCCTTGAATGCACTAGCGGGGGGTTGGGGAAAACAGTCTAGAGACACAGTAAATTCACATCTAGCAAATATAACCCCCCCAGCCAGAAACGACAGCTAAGTATTGCATGTTTGTTTTTGTTTTGTCATCGTTGTTCAGTCGCACAGTCGAGTCCAACTCTTTGCGACCCCATGGGCCACATCACGCCAGGCCCTCCTGTCTTCCGTTGTCCTCCGGAGTTTGCTTAATTTCATATTTGTTGCCTCGATAACACTGTCTAACCATCTTGTCCTTTGCCATCCCCTTCTTCTTTTCTTTGCAGCATCGGACTTTCCTTTCACCATCAAACACAGCCACACCTGAGGCCTGACTTCAAAAAGGATGTGGACAAAATCGAGAGGGTGCCGAAGAAGAGAGTGACGAGGATGATCAGAGGTCTGGAGACCGTGACCAACGAGGAAAGGCTAAGGACCTTGGGAATGTCTAACCATCTCATCCTTTGCCATCCCCTTCTTCTTTTCTTTGCAGCATCGGACTTTCCTTTCACCATCAGAGATATCCACACCTGAGGCCTGACTTCAAAAAGGATGTGGACAAAATTGAGAGGGTGCCGAAGAGAGGGACGAGGATGATCAGGGGTCTGGAGACCGAGACCGACGAGGCCTTGGGAATGTTTCGTTTGGAGAAGAGGAGATCGAGGGGGGACATGATTGCTCTCTTTAAATATTCAGAAGGCTGTCATTTGGAGGAGGGCAAGGAGCTGTTCCGGTTGGCAGCAGAGGAGAGGACCCGAAGCAAGGGGTTTAAATTCCATGCAGAAAGGTATCAGCTGTATATTAGGTAATAAAACTTTGTCACGGTCAGAGTGATTCAGAGGTGGAATCAGCTGCCCAGGGAGGTGGTGAGCTCCCCTTCACTGATGGCTTTCAAGAAGAAACTGGATGAATATTTGTCAGAGAGGCTGTAGGCTGGTCCTGCATTGGGCAGGGGGTTGGACTAGATGGTCTGTATGGCCCCTTCCAACTCTATGGTTCTATGATTCTGAGTGTCCTTTCGGCTTTGGCCCAGCCGCTAAATTCTTTCTGCGGTTACTAGTATTGCATGTGCGCACGCACAAACGGAGAGAAACACTTTAATTTTAGACTGGGACCTCCTTGGGGCTCATATCCGCCTTTTTTTGTTGTTGTCTGCTTATGCTGGATGGGCAGACTTATGGCTCTGTGTAAATAAATTTTAAAATCAAGTTGGACTTGGTGTTCCAAGAGAGGGTCCCAGGGCATTCCAGGTGAGCTTTGCAGCCTAGCTATGAGACAACCAAACGGTGCATTTTGAAAGCAGAGAAGATGCAGAGGAGTCTCAATGCGCGGGCAAGATCCGGATGCGGTCGCAGCAAAATTCTGCCTGGTCGAGGAGAAGGGGAAGCGCTGACGTGGTGAAACATCCGCCAGGCTGTTATCTCCTGTTGCACGTAAACAGCTGGTGGTGGGGGCTGGGTAGGAACAGTCTATACTGCTTAAATGTTTCCACAAACATAGACTGCAAGTTCTTGGGGGCAGAAGCTCCCCTTTTATTGTTTAGTTAAAGACAACTGGGGGTCTCAGGAGAACTAGTGTGGTGCAGTGCTCAGAGTGGCAGAAATGCTCCCTCTAAGCTGTAGAGTCTTGTGAGCAGAAATCCTACTTTGTGAGCTGCTGGCATTCAAGTTGCGAGCGAGCCAATTTGGCTGCAGCATAAATCAGTTTGCTCTGGAGCCCTCCTTCCCGAGCAAAGACAAAAACACGTGAGCTGGAGGCTAAAAAAACTGTGAGCTAGCTCACACTCACTCAGCATAGAGGGAACACTGTGCAGGACCCTGAGTGACCCGGGTTCGAATCCTCATTTTTGCCACGGAATCTCTCGGGGTCCGTCAAAAACTCCCCGCCTGGCCTTCTTTGCAGGGTTGTTGTTGCGGGAAAGTGGGGGAGGGGAGAACGGTGTTCTAAAAGCCGTTTTGAGTCGCAGCTCTGTGTGTGTGTGTGTGTGTGTGTGTGTGGTTTGGGGAAGCAGGATATAAATAAATGAATGCAAATGCAAAAATGCGTCCTCGTGGGCTGCTACCCACTCTCAGTGACTTCTCTCTTTCTTAACACGCCAGAGAAGCAGCCCTTATTTTTCAGCATTTTATGTTCGGCAAGGAGGAAGACAGTGCCCAGAGGCCTGTGCAGAGTATTGGCTGCCTCGTGGATCGATGTGACGTCGTGGAGACGCTCCGAGCTGGCGCTGCTTGTTTCCGGCAGCGAACGGCATTAAGGACTCTTTGCGCATTTCGATGATTCCCAGGGTAAATTTATGAGGTTGCCGGCTGCGGACTGGGAAATCCCTGCAGATTTGGGGGTGCAGGATTTGAGGACCAGAGGGACTTCACTGGGGATACAATGCCACAGAGTCTGCCTTCCAATGCAGCCGTTTTCTCCGGGGGAACTGAATTCTGTCGCCTGGAGATCAGTTAGGGATGCCGGCCTCCAGGCGGGACCTGGGGATCCCCCGGAATTCCAGCTCGTCTCCAGACGACAGAGATCAGTTCCCCTGGAGAAAAATGGATGCTTTGGAGGGTGGACTCTGTGGCACTGGACCCCACTGAAGTCTCTGTCCTCCCCAGGCTCCAATCCCAAATCTCCAAGCGTTTCCCAACAAGCAGCTCGCAACCAATGTCCCCTCTAGAGAGCCAGTTTGGTGCAGTGGTTAAGTGCGCGGACTCGAATCTGGGAGAACCGGGTTTGATTCCCCACTCCTCCACTCGCAGCTGCTGGATAACCTTGGCCAAGCCATAGTTCTGGCACAGCTGTCCTTGAAAAAGAGCCGTTTCTCTCAGAGCTCTCTCAGTCCCACCCACCTCACAGGGTGGGGAGGAAAAGGAGTTTGTCAGCCGCTCTGAGACTCCTTTGGGTAGTGAAAGGCAGTCTAAATCCAATCTCCTCCTCCTCCTCCTCCTCTTCTTCTTCCCTAAGCTGTGGAGTCTTGTGAACAAAAATGTCTACTTTGTGAGCTACTGGCATTAAAATTGTGAGTGAGCGACTTGGCTACTGCATAAATCAGTTTGCTCCGGAGCCCTCCTCCCTGAGACAAAAGTGTGTGAGACAGAGGCTAAAAAAACTGTGAGCTAGCTCGCACTAACTCAGCTTAGAGGCAACACAGCTCGCAATTCTACCCCCCATCCCCCGCCTGTGGCCCGGTGCAATAGTGGGAGAGCTCCAGCCACCACCTGGAGATTGGCAACCTTAGCAATAACAGCCTACCGTCTTATCGGACGCGTTCCCTGCTCTCTCCCTTTCTTTGCCGAGTGCTCTTTACCGCCACAAGCCCGGCTGGCCTTCAGTCCTCCCTCTCCCTCTCCTTCCTTCCAGAGCAGACAAACACAGCAGCCTGCCAAGGGGCGGAAGGTGAGTGGAGGGGAGGAAGCTGATGTAAGGGCCAAAGAATGCGGCCCTGCGGCAGCCCAGGGCTTTGTCACCCCCTCCAACCCCCACTCCGCCCCACGGGCTGGGAAAAGAGAGCCCTTGTTAGCCTGGGGGTGGGCACGGCATGAAACTGGCACAAAAAGGGTCCTGACAAACCCAGCCCCTCGTTCCGAAACCAGATCTTGGATTAGGTGGGGAGGCTGTGGAACACTGGTCGAGCATCTGCTTGGTGTGCAGAAGGTCCCAGGTTCAATCCCCGGCCTCTCCAGTTAAAAAGGACCAGGCAGGAGGGGATGGGAAAGAACTCCGCCTGAGCTGTCGAGCTGTCGAGAGGAGCTGTCGAGAGGGGCTGTGGCTCAGTGGAAGAGCCTCTGCTTGGCGTGCAGAAGGTCCCAGGTTCAATCCCCGGCCTCTCCAGTTAAAAAGGACCAGGCAGGAGGGGATGGGAAAGAACTCCGCCTGAGCTGTCGAGCTGTCGAGAGGAGCTGTCGAGAGGGGCTGTGGCTCAGTGGAAGAGCCTCTGCTTGGCGTGCAGAAGGTCCCAGGTTCAATCCCCGGCCTCTCCAGTTAAAAAGGACCAGGCAGGAGGGGATGGGAAAGAACTCCGCCTGAGCTGTCGAGCTGTCGAGAGGAGCTGTCGAGAGGGGCTGTGGCTCAGTGGAAGAGCCTCTGCTTGGCGTGCAGAAGGTCCCAGGTTCAATCCCCGGCCTCTCCAGTTAAAAAGGACCAGGCAGGAGGGGATGGGAAAGAACTCCGCCTGAGCTGTCGAGCTGTCGAGAGGAGCTGTCGAGAGGGGCTGTGGCTCAGTGGAAGAGCCTCTGCTTGGCGTGCAGAAGGTCCCAGGTTCAATCCCCGGCCTCTCCAGTTAAAAAGGACCAGGCAGGAGGGGATGGGAAAGAACTCCGCCTGAGCTGTCGAGCTGTCGAGAGGAGCTGTCGAGAGGGGCTGTGGCTCAGTGGAAGAGCCTCTGCTTGGCGTGCAGAAGGTCCCAGGTTCAATCCCCGGCCTCTCCAGTTAAAAAGGACCAGGCAGGAGGGGATGGGAAAGAACTCCGCCTGAGCTGTCGAGCTGTCGAGAGGAGCTGTCGAGAGGGGCTGTGGCTCAGTGGAAGAGCCTCTGCTTGGCGTGCAGAAGGTCCCAGGTTCAATCCCCGGCCTCTCCAGTTAAAAAGGACCAGGCAGGAGGGGATGGGAAAGAACTCCGCCTGAGCTGTCGAGCTGTCGAGAGGAGCTGTCGAGAGGGGCTGTGGCTCAGTGGAAGAGCCTCTGCTTGGCGTGCAGAAGGTCCCAGGTTCAATCCCCGGCCTCTCCAGTTAAAAAGGACCAGGCAGGAGGGGATGGGAAAGAACTCCGCCTGAGCTGTCGAGCTGTCGAGAGGAGCTGTCGAGAGGGGCTGTGGCTCAGTGGAAGAGCCTCTGCTTGGCGTGCAGAAGGTCCCAGGTTCAATCCCCGGCCTCTCCAGTTAAAAAGGACCAGGCAGGAGGGGATGGGAAAGAACTCCGCCTGAGCTGTCGAGCTGTCGAGAGGAGCTGTCGAGAGGGGCTGTGGCTCAGTGGAAGAGCCTCTGCTTGGCGTGCAGAAGGTCCCAGGTTCAATCCCCGGCCTCTCCAGTTAAAAAGGACCAGGCAGGAGGGGATGGGAAAGAACTCCGCCTGAGCTGTCGAGCTGTCGAGAGGAGCTGTCGAGAGGGGCTGTGGCTCAGTGGAAGAGCCTCTGCTTGGCGTGCAGAAGGTCCCAGGTTCAATCCCCGGCCTCTCCAGTTAAAAAGGACCAGGCAGGAGGGGATGGGAAAGAACTCCGCCTGAGCTGTCGAGCTGTCGAGAGGAGCTGTCGAGAGGGGCTGTGGCTCAGTGGAAGAGCCTCTGCT
Organism: Gekko japonicus; assembly: GCF_001447785.1. Lineage (NCBI taxonomy): Eukaryota > Metazoa > Chordata > Lepidosauria > Squamata > Gekkonidae > Gekko > Gekko japonicus. The sequence goes on along the minus strand of NW_015173704.1, from coordinate 465,202 downwards.
TGGCATGCAGGAGGTCCCAGGTTCAATCCCCGGCATCTCCAGTTCAAAGGACCAGGCAGGAGGTGAAGGGAAAGACCTCCGCCTGAGACCCTGGAGAGCTGCAAAGAGGGGCCATGGCTCAGTGGCAGAGCCTCTGCTTGGCATGCAGGAGGTCCCAGGTTCAGTCCCCGGCATCTCCAGTTCAAAAGGACCAGGCAGGAGGTGATGGAAAAGACCTCAGCCTGAGACCCTGGAGAGCTGTAAAGAGGGGCCGTGGCTCAGTGGCAGAGCCTCTGCTTGGCATGCAGATGGTCCCAATCCCCGGCATCTCCAGCTCAAAGGAGCAGGCAGGAGGTGAAGGGAAAGACCTCTGCCTTAGACCCTGGAGTGCTGTTGCCAGTCTGAGTAGACAAAACTGACCTTGATGGGCCAAAGATGGGAGGGGTCGTGGCTCAGTGGTAGAGCATCTGCTTGGCCTAGAGAAGGTCTGTCAGACTCCTGGTCAAGAGACTCCCAACAACACTCTCTTGGGCAGTGATTTGTTTATTGAGATAACAGCATAATCCATACCTACGCTCCCTCTAAGCGGTGGAGTCTTGTGAGCAAAAACTCTACTTTGTGAGCTACCGACAGAGTTGTGAGCGAGCAATTTGGCTACTGCATCAGTCAGTTGGCTCTGGAGCCCTCCTTCCTGAGCGAAGACTAAAATGTGTGAGCCGGAGGCTACAAAACTGTGAGCGGGCTCACACTGACTCAGCTTAGAGGGAACACTGATCCAGATTAAAGCAGTGCCGTGTCAGAACTGAGGGTTTGGGCAGTGAAATCTATAGATATATCCAATTCGAATGTGCCCCCAGGTTTATCCAATCATTTCACACAGCTGTCCTGCCTAAGCCGTTAGCATCTCCACCCATGCATAAATTCCCAGCTGCGGTTATCTAAGTCAGTGAGGTTAGCACAGAGTTTGCCTCAAGGTCGTGAGTTACGATAGCCGCTACCAAGGTGCCACTCTCACACCCCCACACACCCCCTCAGGAATTCCCCCTTCCCCCATAGCTATGGCAAACGATGCAGAGTTTGACAAGGTCCCAGGCAATGTTCCCTCTAAGATGTGGAGTCTTGTGAGCAAAAATTCTACTTTGTGAGCTGCTGGCATTAAAGCTGTGAGCAAGCAGTTTGGCTCCTGCATGAATTCGTTTGCTCTGGAGCCCTCCTTCCTGAGCCAAGACAAAAACGTGTGAGCCGGAGGCTAAAAACCCGTGAGCTAGCTCACACTCACTCACCTTAGAGGGAACACTGGTCCCAGGTTCAATTCCCAGCATCTCGAGGTGAAAGAACCAGGTAAGAAGTAATGTGAAAGACCTCTGCCTGAGACGCTGGATGACCGCAGCCAGTTTGAGTAGACAATACAGCCTTGGGTGGACTAAGGGTTCGATGCAGGATACAACAGCTTCATATTTTAAGGAAGAGGCCACAGTTTGGTGGTATTCAATTCCCGACATCTCCAGTTAAAAGGGCCAGGCTCTAGGTGATAGGAAAGGCCTCTGCCTGAGACCCTGGAGAGCTGCTGCAGGTCTGAAAAGACAAGACTGATTTTGATGGACCAACCAAGGGTAGGGAGGGGCTGTGGCTCAGTGGCAGAGCTTCTGCTTGGCATGCAGAAGGTCCCAGGTTCAGTCCCCGGCATCTCCAGTTAAAAGGACCAGGCAGCAGGTGATGGGAAAGACCTCTGCCCGAGACCCTGGAGAGCTGTAAAGAGGGGCTGTGGCTCAGTGGCAGAGCTTCTGCTTGGCATGCAGAAGGTCCCAGGTTCAGTCCCCGGCATCTCCAGTTAAAAGGACCAGGCAGCAGGTGATGGGAAAGACCTCTGCCCGAGACCCTGGAGAGCTGTAAAGAGGGGCTGTGGCTCAGTGGCAGAGCTTCTGCTTGGCATGCAGAAGGTCCCAGGTTCAGTCCCCGGCATCTCCAGTTAAAAGGACCAGGCAGCAGGTGATGGGAAAGACCTCTGCCCGAGACCCTGGAGAGCTGTAAAGAGGGGCTGTGGCTCAGTGGCAGAGCTTCTGCTTGGCATGCAGAAGGTCCCAGGTTCAGTCCCCGGCATCTCCAGTTAAAAGGACCAGGCAGCAGGTGATGGGAAAGACCTCTGCCCGAGACCCTGGAGAGCTGTAAAGAGGGGCTGTGGCTCAGTGGCAGAGCTTCTGCTTGGCATGCAGAAGGTCCCAGGTTCAGTCCCCGGCATCTCCAGTTAAAAGGACCAGGCAGCAGGTGATGGGAAAGACCTCTGCCCGAGACCCTGGAGAGCTGTAAAGAGGGGCTGTGGCTCAGTGGCAGAGCTTCTGCTTGGCATGCAGAAGGTCCCAGGTTCAGTCCCCGGCATCTCCAGTTAAAAGGACCAGGCAGCAGGTGATGGGAAAGACCTCTGCCCGAGACCCTGGAGAGCTGTAAAGAGGGGCTGTGGCTCAGTGGCAGAACCTCTGCTTGGCATGCAGAAGGGCCCAGGTTCAATCCCCGGCATCTCCAGTTAAGACCTCCACCTGAGACCCTGGAGAGTTTGCTGCCAGTCTGAGTAGACAATCCTGACCTTGGTGGACCAAGGCCGTGGGGAACAATGGGTGCTTCAGTGTCCACAGGACATTCGTGATCATGCTTCACACTATAATCCTCAGGCCTGGGGTTGCCAACTTATCCACGGGGCCTGGAGAGCTCCCCGAATTACGCCTGATCTCCGGAGGATAGAGATCAGTTCACCTTCAGAAAATGGCGGCTTCGGGGGGGACAGACTCGAGGACACCGTCTCTCCACTGAGCGCCTTCCCATCCTCAACGTCCGCACTCCCCGGGCTCCACAAATCTCCCAGCCCAGAGTTGCCAGTGTTTACAGTGTTTCAGACCTCTGGCCCTTCCTCAGGAATGAAGAACGACCATTTCCTTATGGGATATTACCAGGGATCATTTCCTACTGGAGCGCACAGGAGCGGAGCTCTGGCAGTAAGGAGGCCAGGGGGCGGGCACATGCAACAAGCCCTGCCCCCTGCTCCCAGCAGCCCTCAGTTGGGCCGCAAGAAGCAGCCAGGTAAACTGCAGAGCCCCCCGCCCCCCGGCCCACCTTCAGGTACAAGCTCTCCCTCCTCTGTGAGGGCAGATCTGCATGTTCCTCACCCCCACCAACAGCTAGCAATCCAAAACAGTCCAGTGGAGCCTGAGCGGTGGGTGTCACCTTCTGACACACTTCCGGTGATGTCAGGGGGTGTGGCATATGCAAATAAGATATGCTAATGAGTTACGCTAATGAGCCCCAGCACCTCTTTTTCTACGAAATGACCCCTTCCTATGAGGGATTATATGAATAGATTTCACTTTGTTGAAGTCTCCTTTTGTATATTTTCTACGGTATATTCAGCTCACAGTTGTTTTCTGTTTTTCTTTAAGAACATAAGAGATGCCAATGTTGGATCAGGCCAAAGGCCCATCCAGTCCAACACTCTGTATCACACAGTGGCCAGAAATACCAGTGCCATCAGGAGGTCCAGCAGTGGGGCCAGGACATTAGAAGCCCTCCCACTGTTGACCCCCCCCCAAGCACCAAGAAGACAGAGCATCACTTGCCCCAGAGCCCCTAGCTATACCTTGTGGCTAATAGCCACTGATGGACCTCTGCTCCATATGCTTATCTAATTCCCTTTTGAAGCCGTCCATGCTTGTAGCACCCACCACTTCCTGTGGCAGTGAATTCCATGTGTTAATCACTCTTTGGGTGAAGAAGTACTTCCTTTTATCCGTTCTAACCCGACCGCTCAGCAATTTCATGGAGTGCCCACGGGTTCTTGTATTGTGAGAAAGGGAGAAAAGTACCTCTTTCTCTACCTGCTCTTTCCCATGCATAATCTTATAAACCTCGATCATGTCACCCCTCAGTCGTCTTTTCTCCAAGCTAAAGAGCCCTAAGCGCTTTAACCTTTCCTCATAGGGAAAGTGTTCCAACCCTTTTATCATTCGAGTTGCCCTTTTCTGCACTTTTTCCAAAGCTATAATATCCTTTTTAAGGTGTGGTGCCCAGAACTGCACACAGTATTCCAAATGAGGTCTCACCATTGATTTATATAGGGGCATTATTATATTGGCTGATCTGTTTTCAATACCCTTCCTAATAATCCCCAGCATAGCATTGGCCTTCTTTATTGCAGTCACACACTGTCTCGACATTTTCAGTGAGTTATCTACTACAACTCCAAGATCTCTCTCTTGATCTGTCTCTGCCAGTTCAGACCCCATCAATGTGTATTTATATTTAGGATTTTTGGCTCCAATGTGCATCACCTTGCACTTGGCCACATTGAACCCCATTTGCCATGTTGACGCCCACTCGCCCATCTTTGACAGATCCCTTTGGAGTGCCTCACAATCCTCACTGGTTTTCACCACCCTGAACAACTTCGTATCATCCGCAGATTTAGCCACTTCACTGCTTACTCCCAACTCCAAATCATTAATGAACAAGTTAAAAAGCAGTGGACCAAGTACTGATCCCTGTGGTACCCCACTGCTTACCCCCCTCCACTGAGAGAACTGCCCATTTATACTCACTCTCTGTTTTCTATTAATTAGCCAGTTTTTGATCCATAAAAGGACTTGTCCTTTTATCCCATGATTTTTGAGCTTGCTTAGGAGCCTTTGATGAGGAACTTTATCAAAAGCTTTCTGGAAGTCAAGGTAAACAATATCTATTGGATCCCCCTTGTCCACATGTTTGTTCACCCCCTCAAAGAACATTAACAGATTAGTGAGACAAGACCTTCCCTTACAGAACCCATGCTGAGTCTGCCTCAATAGGTTTTGTTCATCTGTGTGCCTACTAATTCTTTCCTTAATAATGGTTTCCACCAATTTACCCGGTATCGACGTCAGACTGACTGGTCTGTAATTTCCCGGATCTCCTCTAGAACCCTTTTTAAAGATGGGAGTGACATTTGCTACCTTCCAGTCCTCGGGAATGGAGGCAGATTTTAAGGAAAGATTACATATCTTTGTAAGATCCACAAGTTCACAATTGAGTTCTTTCAGAACTCTCGGATGTATGCCATCTGGGCCTGGTGATTTATCAGTTTTTGAGTTGTCTATCAGTTTTAGGACCTCCTCTCCCGTCACCTCAATCTGACTCAATCTGACTTCTTTGCTACTTCTCATTGTGTGCTGTGCTGTCTGTTGTTGTATATAAATTAAATAAGCAGGGTGACAATATACATCCTTGCCGTAGTCCTTTTCCGATGCTAAACCAATCAGTTGTTCCGTATCCGGTTCTAACTGTCGCTTCTTGACCCTTATACAGGTTTCTCCGGAGACATGTGAGGTGGTCTGGCACTCCCATCTCTTTAAGGACCTGCCACAGTTTGTTGTGAGCCACACAATCAAAGTGTTGTCATTTAGTTATATAGTTTTGACTAAATAACCATTATTTATGGAAACTCAGTGATGTATTTGCATACTATATATTACAAATTCTGCCAAAGAAGCCTGTTTGGTGGAACGGGTAGGGAATTTTAACTGAGTAATAAAATATCTTCTTTTTTAACTTGGCAGCATTGGCCTTGGTCCTTATTTTTTTAATCTCTTAGTGACTGGTGCGGCCCTTTCGTTTCCTTCTCAAAACCGGAACATTTTTCAATGCTCAGACACATCTTTTTTTTAAAAAAAAAAAACACGGAGTCTCCCCTCCCACCACTGCCAGTAGCAGACTCAACATATTTGTCTCAAGTGGAATTTTTTTTTAAAGCTAGAACGAATTAGTCATTCCCACCAGCCCAAAGGGCATGCGAAGGGGTAGTCCCACAGCCCCTGAACTTTACGCACCCGCAGAACTCGTGGTTAAGGGATGGTCGCCCTGATGACTACAGCTGCCTGTGGTTGTTGAAAGAGAAGAAGAGTTGGTTTTATACCCCACCCTTGAGAGCCAGTTTGGTGTCGTGGTTAAGTGCGTGGACTCAAATCTGGGAGAACCGGGTTTGATTCCCCACTCTTCCACTTGCAGCAGCTGGTGTGACCTTGGGCAAGCCGTAGTTCTGTCAGAGCTGTTCTCTCAAGGGCAGTTCTCGAGAGAGCTCTCTCAACCCCACCTACCTGACAGGGTGCCTGTTGGAGGGGAAGGGAAAGGAGTTTGTAAGCCACTCTGAGATTCCTTTGGGTAGCGAAGGACAGGTTATAAATACCCAAAGGAGTCTCGGAGTAGCTTACAATCGCCTTCCCTTCCTCTCCCCACAACCAGGCACCCTGTGAGGGGGGTGGGGCTGAGAGCGCTCTGAGAGAACTGTGACTGGCCCAAGGTCACCCAGCTGGCTTCATGTGGAGGAGTGGGTAATCAAACCCACTTCTTCAGATTCTCCAGGTCAGAGTCCGCTGCTCCTAACCACTATATCAAACTGGCTCTTAAGGACCTATTCGAGCTCCTTCAGGGCTGCCCTTCACAGGCACACCACCTCCTGCCTGGTCCTTTTTAACTGGAGATGCCGGGGATTGAACCTGGGACCTCCTGCATGCCAAGCAGAGGCTCTGCCACTGAGCCACGGCCGCTCTTTACAGCTCTCCAGGGTCTCAGGCGGAGGCCTTTCCCATCACCTCCTGCCTGGTCCTTTGAACTGGAGATGCCGAGGATTGAACCTGGGACCTCCTGCATGCCAAGCAGAGGCTCTGCCACTGAGCCACGGCCGCTCTTTACAGCTCTCCAGGGTCTCAGGCGGAGGCCTTTCCCATCACCTCCTGCCTGGTCCTTTGAACTGGAGATGCCGAGGATTGAACCTGGGACCTCCTGCATGCCAAGCAGAGGCTCTGCCACTGAGCCACGGCCGCTCTTTACAGCTCTCCAGGGTCTCAGGCGGAGGCCTTTCCCATCACCTCCTGCCTGGTCCTTTGAACTGGAGATGCCGAGGATTGAACCTGGGACCTCCTGCATGCCAAGCAGAGGCTCTGCCACTGAGCCACGGCCGCTCTTTACAGCTCTCCAGGGTCTCAGGCGGAGGCCTTTCCCATCACCTCCTGCCTGGTCCTTTGAACTGGAGATGCCGAGGATTGAACCTGGGACCTCCTGCATGCCAAGCAGAGGCTCTGCCACTGAGCCACGGCCGCTCTTTACAGCTCTCCAGGGTCTCAGGCGGAGGTCTTTCCCGTCACCTCCTGCCTGGTGCTTTCAGCTGGAGATGCCGGGGACTGAACCTGGGGCCTCCTGCCTGCCAAGCGGAGGCTCTCCCTCTGAGCCACAGGCCCTCCCCTCATGCCCAAAGGCTGAGGAGTATCAGGGATGCCAGATGGAGAGCCTTTCCTGCCCAAGAGAATCCCTCCCTTGTCTCGCTCCGGATTTCCTCTGTTCCCGTGTGTGCTATCTGCGAGGAAGAGGCGGGGTGTGTGTGTGTGTGAATAGGGAGCTCCCTGCATGAAGGAAAGAGCAGGGTAGGGTGGGACAGTGGCGTGTGTGTGTGTGTGTGTGTGTGTGTGATTCCTTGAAAGTGAAAGCGGGTCAAAGAGGATTCCGGCTGGAGCCGGATTGCAAGGGGGGGAGGGAAGGCCCAGTCGTTCCTTGCCATCTGGTCCCCAGCTGCCCTTTCCTTCGGAGTCCCTGGCACCGGCTGCGCCTTTTGTCTGCCCCTCTGCGCCCGAGGCACAGCGTTGGCAGGGTCCCAGGCAATGCTCCCTCTAAGCGGTGGAATCTTGTGAGCAGAAATTCTAACTTGGTGAGCTGCTGGCATTAAAAGTTGTGAGCGAGTGAATTTGGCTTCTGCATGAATTCGTTTGCTCTGGAGCCCTCCTTCCTGAGCGAAGACAAAAAACGTGTGAGCCGGAGGCCAAAAAAACGTGCGCTAGCTCACACTCACTCAGCTTAGAGGGAACACTGGGGGTCCCAGGGTTGATCCCCTCCTGTTTTGCCCCCTCCCGCATTGAAAGGGGGGAGGAAAGGACCTGTGATCTGAAAGGCCCCAGGCAGTGGAGTCAGTGTGAGCCAGCTCACCGTTTTCTAGCCTCCGGCTCACACGTTTTTATCTCCGCTCAGGAAAGAGGGCTTCGGAGCAAACTAACTGATGCAGCAGCCAAATCGCTCGCTCGCAACTTTAATGCCAGTGGCTCACAAAGTAGAATCTTTGCTACCTGTTAGGATGATAGAGACAGAAAAGTTGCTTACACAGTTCATGAGAAATTGTTATTAAGGTGGAATAGGCACCAGTATAAATATTGGTAAAAATTGAAAATAACCTCCATGTATCTGTGTGTACTGCTTGTATATATGTATGTATGTATATGTTATGATTGTTTGTGTATGTTATGTGGAAAATGTAATAAAACCCTGCCCCTTTGGATTTTTGCTCACGAGACTTTGCAGCTTAGAGGGAGCATTGGTCCCAGGTGGCAAAAGGTGCTTCAAGCAGGCCAAGACGGGGGGGAGACGGCGAGAGAGAGGCGAGGACGGGGGAGGGGGAGGGGAGAGAGAGAGAGAGAGAGAGAGAGAGAGAGAGAGAGAGAGAGAGAGAAATCTTCCAGGTTCCATCTGTTCCCAATTCCCCAGAAGGCCTTTATGAGTACCTCTGAGGGCAGAGGGGTCTTTGGCATCGATGCCAGGCTCGGCTGGCAGTGCCGCTGGGCACCCGGGTTGTTGCACATTCTTTGTTGGAGGCTGTGAGCGGGCATGGCGCTCGGCCGGGCCGTCTGAGCCAAAGGCGGGTCCCTACCCGGAGGAACTCACAGCGCTACTGTATTAAACGAGTCCTGTTTTGTTACTGATCTTTGGTATTTTTGTATATTCTGACTCTAACCTATAGCTCGTTCGCAATTTGTGTTTTGTGATTTTGTAACGGCCAATGGCAAATTACAGCAAACTAAACTGGAACAGTGGAAAGGGACGGCGTATCACAAGGTTACAGCGTTGCCAGCCTGGAGATCTTGCAGAATGACCAGGGCCGGCCCCAGCTTATTTTGCACCCTAGGCAAGGATCCCTTCTGGTGCCTCCCCCCGTGCACCCACCATGGCTCGGACCCATTAATTGGATCTGTACCCCGGACCTCCCGTTCCCCTGGCACCCGTGCTCTTAACACTCACTTTTGCTTTTGTAACTTTGCCTGCTTTGCACATCTGGCTTCCACCAAGGAAGACTCTGCAAAGAAAGGCACTCGCAGTCGCAAACAACCTCTGCTTCTCACTTGCCTTGACAGTTCCTTGCTGGGGTTGCCATAAGTCAGTTGCAACTTGAGTGTCCTTATGTAATAGACCCCCTACTTAGGTTCTTCTATGACTCAGCTGAGTGACCCTTCTGTGCCCAGAGGGCTAAGTTCTTTGGTGGAATTGGTGTTCGTATCATCAGAAAGATCATAACATGTTTAAAACTCAGTAGTGTTTGCAGCTGAACCAGAACAGGGTGTGTGTGTGCCAGTTTGGCGCCCCTAAGGGCCGGCGTGCTCTAGGCGAGCGCCTAGTTTGCCTAGTGAGTGAGCCGGCCCTGAGAATGACAACTGATCTCCGGACCACAGAGATCAGTTCCCCTGGAGCACATGGCTGCTTTGGCGGGCGGGCTCTGTGGAATCGCACCCCACTGAGGTTCCCTGCCCTCCCCGGGCTCCAGGGATTTCCCAGCTGGCAGCTGGCTGCTTGAAGTTTCTCCTTTTTGAACTTCTCCCTGACTGAGAGACTCTTCGTGCCCTTTCTCAGGGTGATTTCCTGAGAGCGGCGGTTTCGGCGAGTGGGCGCAGAAATCTGCTTTCGAGATCACTCGTCATGGGACATCGTCAACTCGTCATGGGACATCTGCACTTTGGAAAGAGGCCTCCAGGCGAGTCCGGACTGGTCTTGGATCGCTCTCAGTTTCTGAGTTCTTCATTGCCCGTCCATCCAAACTGCCCAACCAGCGTTCCCTCTAAGCTGAGTGAGTGCGAGCCAGCTCACAGTTTTTCAGCCTCCGGCTCGCCCATTTTCGTCTTCGCTCAGGAAGAATACGTTTGGAATATCTCATGAGCATTTAACAGAGCTTAGGAAACTCTGTTTTGGAGACAGCGAGTCTGTCGTATTGACTGACGTGCTGTTATACTGCAGAGGGATTGAGAAATAAGCAAGTTTATTGAGGGAAAAAAAGACTGGGGATTTTGCCAAGGCCAACAGGGTCCCGAGCCGATCCCCCCCCCTATGACACCTGAAGCATTTTCTCATGACATCTGTAGCTGAATGGAGCTGACCTTACAATGTGGGTGCTACAAGCATGGACGGCTTCAAAAGGGAATTAGATAAGCATATGGAGCAGAGGTCCATCAGTGGCTATTAGCCACAAGGTATAGCTAGGGGCTCTGGGGCAAGTGATGCTCTGTCTTCTTGGTGCTTGGGGGGGGGTCAACAGTGGGAGGGCTTCTAATGTCCTGGCCCCACTGCTGGACCTCCTGATGGCACTGGTATTTCTGGCCACTGTGTGACACAGAGTGTTGGACTGGATGGGCCTTTGGCCTGATCCAACATTGGCGTCTCTTATGTTCTTAATGTCTAGCACTTTATTCAGGGCTCTTTCTGTAGCAGGAACTCCTTTGCATATTCGGCGACACACAATGCTCCCTCTAATCTGTGGAGTCCTGTGAGCAAAAATTCTACTTTGTGAGCCACCGGCATTAAAGTTGTGAGCGAGCGATTTGGCTACTGCATAAATCAGTTTGCTCTGGAGCCATCCTTCCTGAGCTAAGACAACAATGCATGAGCCGGAGGCTACAAAACCGTGAGCTGGCTCACACTAACTCAGCTTAGAGGGAACACTGGACACACCCTTAATGTAGCCAATCCTCCAAGAGTTTACAGTAGTCCCTGTAAGAAGAGCCCTGTAAGCTCTTGGAGGATTGGCTACATTAGGGGTGTGTCGCCTAATATGCAAAGGAGTTCCTGCTACAAAAAGAGCCCTGACTAGGAAAAAGGCCCGTTGTGGAAATAAATACAACGACCTCTAGAAAGAGGCTCTAGGCGGGTGCCCCAGCCTTGGACACTCAGTGTCAATTTGCTGTGGCGACCCCAGCCAATCATCAACCTACTTTTATTTCCCCCTCACTCTTCAGCTTTCCACCCCCCACACACCTGCAGCCTCTCCCGTGCTCTGAAGCCCTGACTGCTACATCACATTGGCTGTCATATGGGGGCCACCTCAGCAGCATATAAGGATACAGAGCCCACCATTTTCTCCAGGGGAACTGATCTCTGCCATCTGGAAAGCAGTTGTAATTCTGAGTGATCTCCAGCCCTCACCTGGAGATTGGACACAGTTTACCTCAGAACAGCAAACTGTTTAGAATGTTAGAGGCAGAAGCCAATCAAGTTGCATATGCAAACGACCTCTGTGTTCCGAGGCAAAGGCCAATGAGGCTGCATATGCAAATAACCTCTGTGTTCTGACTGGCTATGGGGGGGAGAGGAATAGCAAAATGTTTAGAATGTTGGAGGCGAGACTTAGGCAAGCAGCCAGTGGATAGGGAGACCCTCTGAATGAGAGATCAGAGAGTGAACTGATTTTGGAGCATGTGGAATGTTCTAGAGAAGTGGTTTTAAAATTGTATTTTAATATTGTGGTTTTAAAATTGTATTTTAATATTGTATTTACATAAATTGTTGTCGTGTTTATATGTACCTTTGAATTTTATTTGCTGTAAGCCGCCCTGAGCCAGCCTTAGCCGGGAGAGCGGGATAGAAATTTAAATAAAAAAATAGCTGCAGAACGAACTAATTTATGCAGTAGCCGAATTGCTCGCTGTTTTTTTGGGGGGGGGGGGTTGGAGCCCGGGGAGGGTGGGGTTTGGGAAGAGGAGGGACTTCGACGGGGGAGCTCACCCTCAAAGCGGCCATTTTCTCCAGGGGAACTGATCCCTGTCGCCTGGAGATCAGTTGTAACAGCAGGAGATCTCTAGGCTTCTAGTGTTGGTGTAGCAGTTAAGAGCAGACTCTAATCTGGGAGAACCGGGTTTGATTCCCTACTCCTCCACATGCAGCCAGCTGGGTGACCTTGGGTCAGTCACCGTTCCTCCAGAGCTGTTCTCTCACGAGCAGTACTCGAGAGAGCTCTCTCAGCCCCACCTACCTCACAGGCAGTGTTCCCTCTAAGCTGAGTTAGTGTGAGGTAGCTCACAGTTTTTTAGCCTCCAGCTCACAAATTCTTGCCTTCGCTCAGGAAGGGATGGCTCCAGAGCAAACTAATTGATGCAGTAGCCAAATTGCTCACTCATGACTTTAATGCCAGTAGCTCACAAAGTGGAATTTTTGCTCACAAGACTCCATGTCTTAGAGGGAACATTGGTCACCACCCTGAACAACTTCATGTCATCTACACAGAGTTTGGTCCAAAACCTAGAGCGTCGCCACCGATGTCAGAAACACGATGACATCGCTCGCGGTTGATGTCATTGTGCCAACGGTGTCGGGAGGGGGCTTCTCAAGGGTGGGGCTTCCCCCGCCGGCCAGCCGGGCTGCGGTGGATTGGGGCCCCCAAAATCGGGGATCCCCTGGCCCCACCGGGCAACCCTATCCCTCCCCCTTACAAGGTTGACAGGAGGCACACAGCCTTGGTCGGCATGCGTGCACATTTGCTCATGCGTGAGTGTAGGCTACGTCCTGTTTGAGCTCTGTTGTAGCCACCAGCTGTGTGTTCCTTTGCTTTTCCTGGCCCCCACCTCTTCTAACGATTTGCACCCGCTGTTTGGTGGGGCGGGGCACATTTGGGATGGGGTATTGCCCCTGTTGGCCCCCCGGTGGCTATGGACCTGGCTGCCTCCCATTATTTGGATCAGCGTGGTCCCAGCAGCTCTCGTACGATTCAAGACTCAGAACAACCAGCACAGTCTAAATTCCCTTATGGCAGCCATCCAAATTCCCGGCTCCAAGACAAGGCACCGGAGACCCTCAACAACGTAGAGCATTCACCCTGGCCAGATGCAACGCCATGCCGTCCGCCATCTTATTTGGTAGATTCAATAAGGTTTCTCAGCTGGCCAGATACTGCCCATGCAGAAAGAAATGTGTGGAATCTATCACTCATGTTCTCCTGCATTGTAACCTGTACATGGACATAAGGATCACATATTTACAATCTCTTTTAACCAGTATGGGCGTTTGTTCTGACGCTCTTAAGGTGAATAGACTTGTAAGAGATCTCTGCCCGGATATCACAGAGAAGGTGGCTAAGTTTCTCTGCCTGGCTTTAAAGCTGCGCCAAAGGTTCTTTTAGAATTCTTATATATGTGCTTTTAACTGGTTTTAAAATGTATAAATGGTTCGGATAATTTATGCCAATAAAGGCTCACTTGACTTGATTCAAGACTCGCAAAGAATCCAGCCCTACGCCAGGTCCCCAATTTTTTTGGTGCAAAAACAGGAAGGGTGGGCCAGATGGCAGGCACACGGCCGGTCACAGGCAATGTTCCCTCTAAGCTGTAGAGTCTTGTGAGAAGAAATTCTACTTTGTGAGCTACTGGCATTAAAGTCGTGAGCGAGCAATTTGGCTCCTGCATGAATTAGTTTGCTCTGGAGCCCTCCTTCCTGAGCTGGGACAGAAATGTGTGAGCCGGAGGCTAAAAAACTGTGAGCTACCTCACACTAACTCAGCTTAGAGGGAACACTGGTCACAGGACATGGCTGGAGGCTTCTGTTTGAGCTGGCGCATCACAAGGTCCTGCAGGCCGGGCTGGAATTGCGTGTTTCATATTGATTTTGCACCCGGCACTATCTGGAGGGCTCAAGGCCGCGGACAGCCATTCCATTCGACTTATGGGTTGGGTCCAGAAGAGACTGTCGAAAACAAGGCTAGAAACAGAAAGGAAAAGGAACAGGGAGAGAGGGCCAGCATTTTCCTTTCCGGGGCCGGTGTGCCCTGAAAAAGAATGTGGTGCAGGGGTGAGAACAGGGGTCCCCAACGTGGCGCCCCCTTTTCAGGACGTGGGTGGGGCCAGGTGGGAGATTGGCCCACCAAGGCTTCTCATTGGCCACTGGTGCTTTGACTGGCTGGGCAGATCTTTCAGAAATGTCGCTTTCGGCAGCAGCTGCCACCGCAGCACAAGAATGTGCGATTGGGGCTAAACTATGGCAACCACTCTGCCTCCTGCGGCAGCCATTTTGTGGGTGCACCCACCGAGCTGCGTCGGGACTCCAAAGTTGCCCACAGGCTCAAAAAGGTTGCGGACCCTTGGGCCAGTTTGGTGCCATGGTTAGGAGAGTGCATTCTAATCTGGGAAAACCCGGTTTGATTCCCCCACTCCTCCACGTGCAGCTGCTGGTGTGACTTTGGGTCAGTCACAGTTCTCTCAGGAGCAGTTCTCTCAGCGCTCTCTCGGCCCCACCTGCCTCACAGGGTGTCTGTTGTGGGGAGGGGAAGGGAAAGGAGATTGTAAGCTGCTCTGAAACTCTGAGTGAAGAGAGTGGTATAAATCCAGGCTCCTCCTCCTTTGAACTGGAGATGCTGGGGATTGAACCTGGAACCTTTGGGGAGGGGCTGTGGCTCAGTGGAAGAGCATCTGCTTGGCATTCAGGAGGTCCCAGGTTCAATCCCCGGCATCTCCAGTTAAAAGGACCAGGCAGGAGGTGCAGGGAAGACCTCCACCTGAGACCCTGGAGAGCTGTAAAGAGGGGCTGTGGCTCAGTGGCAGAGCCTCTGCTCGGCATGCAGGAGGCCCCAGGTTCAATCCCCGGCATCTCCAGTTAAAAGGACCAGGCAGGAGGTGATGGGAAAGACCTCCACCTGAGACCCTGGAGAGCTGTAAAGAGGGGCTGTGGCTCAGTGGAAGAGCCTCTGCTTGGCATGCAGGAGGCCCCAGGTTCAATCCCCGGCATCTCCAGTTAAAAAGGACCAGGCAGTAGGTGAAGGGAAAGACCTCCGCCTGAGACCCTGGAGAGCTGTAAAGAGGGGCTGTGGCTCAGTGGCAGAGCCTCTGCTCGGCATGCAGGAGGTCCCAGGTTCAATCCCCGGCATCTCCAGTTAAAAAGGACCAGGCAGGAGGTGAAGGGAAAGACCTCTGCCTGAGACCCTGGAGAGCCGCTGCCTGTCTGAGTAGAGAATACTGATTCTGATAGACCAACTGACTGATTCAGTATAAGGCAGCTTCATAAGACAGATGCTCTTTCACTAACCCACGGCCTTTCTCTGTTGGACTACCGTGATCGCCCTGAACCAGGGGAGGTATGGTGGTTAGCAGACCAGCTCTGCAGGATCCAGCCCACTGTGTAAGCCCTGAGATAATTTCAAAAAGTAATTGAAGTGCCAAACCCTTGGCAGCTTTTACAAGTTTAGCTGGGGGGTTTTGACAGTCGAGATTAAACCAGGGATTTGGGGGATTTATCTGCGATCTTTATTTTTCACTTTGACGGTTGCTAGGAACACTCCGGTCTGCCGCATTCCGTCCCAAGCCGGGGTGTTTATTTCCGCTCTGCGCCTGCGCAGCGGCCCACATCCCCCGATTTCCTCGAATTTGGTCTGAGTCAGTGGAACGTCTTTACCAAGAAATGCCACAGACCTAACCGCTGTCATCGTGCGGAGTGCAGCTGAGCTTAACAAACGGGGTCCCACCCATTTCAGAGAACCGTAGCAATGGAAAGACTTATCTGCAGCTACACAAGGAGAGGAGAGCTGCAGAGACCGTCTTCTCCTAGCTGCAGCTAAGATTGACGTCGTGTCTCCAAACGGCTTGGTTTTTCCCGCTGGACCGGATCAAAAGCCTCCTGCGGCTGGCGGAGACCCAGGCACTAGGAAATACCTCCCAAGCCAGACAAGAGGCCCTCTTTATCTAAGCATCTGTATCTTACATGTCTGGAGCATTCCTCTCCCCTCCCCCTCCACCCCCCCCGCCCCCCCCCACAATCCACCGGACCAGGGCCCCT
>NW_015173704.1:442837-449237 GCF_001447785.1 Gekko japonicus | reverse complement strand
TGTAAAGAGGGGCTGTAGCTCAGTGGAAGAGCCTCTGTTTGGCATGCAGAAGGTCCCAGGTTCAGTCCCCGTCATCTCCAGTTAAAAAGGACCAGGCAGGAGGTGATGGGAAAGACCTCCACCTGTGACCCTGGAGAGCTGTAAAGAGGGGCCGTGACTCAGTGGCAGAGCATCTGCTTGGCATGCAAGAGGTCCAAGGTCCAATCCCCGTCATCTCCAGTTAAAAAGGACCAGGCAGGAGGTGATGGGAAAGACCTCCGCCTGAGACCCTGGAGAGCGGCTGCCAGTCTGAGAAGGCAATTCTGACCTCGATGGAACAAGGAGCTGATTCAGTATACGGCAGCCTCTGCAGGATCCTGCCCGCTTTACAATGTTCCCTCTAAGCTGCAGAGCCTTGTGAGCAAACATGCTACTTTGTGAGCTACTGGCATTAAAGTTGTGCGCAGACGATTTGACCACTGCATAAATTAGTTGGCTCTGGAGCCGTCCTTCCTGAGCTAAGACAAAAATCTGTGAGCCGTAGGCTAAAAACCTGTGAGCTAGCTCACACTAACTCAGCTTAGAGGGAACACTCTTGTCTACCTTTGCTTTGGCTGTCTGATTTAACTCACATCAGCGCTGTGTCTTTAAACAACTAAGAAGCCGTTCCCCCCCCCCAGCCTGCCCCAGGAATTGTAATTTTGAGAAGGATGCACATAAGGCTCACGTCAAACTAAAGTTCCCACACAGCTCCTGGACTGGGAAAGCAGCCCAATGCAAATGGGTTCAAGACCATAGCATGTAAATGTTTTGGCCAGCAGAAGACGTACGGGAGGATTGTTCCCTCCCCCTGGAACAGGGCTGGGGGACTGATAAAAATGCCCCCCTCTTTGACTGGCAGAATTCATGTACAGCAGCAGGAAATGACCTTTGCATTCAACCTCCCCTCCTTAGAAAAGGAGCTCTCTGCACATGTGCTCCATCCAGTCCAGCATCCTGCCTCACACAGGGGCCAGCCCGTTCTTCTGGAGGGCCCACAACAGGGCAGAGAGGCCGAGGCCTTTCCCCTGAGAAGAACATCATAAGAGCCCTGCTGGATCAGACCAGTGAGGGTCCATCTAGTCCAGCATCCTGTCTCACATAGGGGCCAACCAGTTCCTCCGGAGGGCCAGCAACAGGGCAGAGAGGCCGAGGCCTTCCCCTGAGAAGAACCTCAGAAGAGCCCTGCTGGGTCAGACCAGTGAGGGTCCATCCAGTCCAGCCTCCCGTCTCACACAGTGGTCAACCAGTTCCTCTGGAGGGCCAACAACAGGGCAGAGAGGCCAAGGCCTTCCCCTGAGAAGAACCTAAGGAGAGCCCTGCTGGATCAGACCAGTGAGGGTCCATCTAGTCCAGCCTCCCGTCTCACACAGGGGCCAACCAGTTCCTCTGGAGGGCCAACAACAGGGCACAGAGGCCGAGGCCTTCCCCTGAGAAGAACCTCAGAAGAGCCCTGCTGGGTCAGACCATTGAGGGTCCATCCAGTCCAGCATCCCGTCTCACACAGGGGCCAACCCAGAACGGTGGGGCTGAGAGAACTAAGGGGCAGGGTGCCTGCGTGTCGTGGTTAAGTGCGCGGACTCTAATCTGGGAGAACCAGGTTGGATTCCCCACTCCTCCACTCGCAGCTGCTGGATGACCTCGGGCGAACCGTAGTTCTGGCAAGAGCTGTTCTCTCAAGGACAGTTCTGGAAAGAGCTCTCTCAGCCCCACCCACCTCACAGGGTCTCTGTTGTGGGGAGGGGAAGGGAAAGGAGTTTGTAAACTGCTCTGAGACTCTGAGTGAAGGGTGGGGCATAAATCCAATCTCCTCCTCCTCCTCCTCTTCTTCTTTTTGTATTTTACTGCAGCAGCTGCTTCCTGCAGCTATAAGGAGAGCCGTCAAAAATGGCAGGATTCACCAGGCGCCCCTCCACCCCACCCCCGGGGAGGAACAAAATCACTCAGATTCCTTCTTTAAACCCCAGCCGTTCAGACCACCAATTAGAGATGAAAACCAGATTTTAAAAGAGGAGAGAGCTGCTCTCTTTTCTCCTTCTTTCCTGGCCGGGACCCAAGCATGAGTTCATGGCTGCAGAATGCCGTCTCCCGCTGTCTGCTCCAAAAGCGCCTTTTTAGACTCTTTCGGCCTCATTTGCAAAAAAAATTTCCGGGCGCCACAGTGGGCTTACGGCCCCACAGTTGTAAAGAGTCGGCGGACCTAGAAAAGGCTTCCGCTATCCATTTTAGGAAAGAACCGGACAGAACCAACAGCTCTCTGAAACTCCTGGCCTGGAAGAGCCCGCTTCGACAGCCGCCCGGTGACTTTACGACTGGTCTGACCCAGCAGGGCTCTTCTGATGTTCTTCTCAGGGGAAGGCCTTGGCTTCCATGCCCTGTTGATGGCCCTCCAGAGGAACTGGTTGAGGCCACTGTGTGGGACAGGAGGCTGGACTGGATGGACCCTCACTGGTCTGACCCAGCAGGGCTCTTCTGATGTTCTCCTCAGGGGAAGGCCTCGGCCTCTGCCTTGCTGTTGGCCTTCTAGAAAGGAACTGGTTGGCCTCTGTGTGAGACAGGATGCTGGACTAGATGGACCTTCACTGGTTTGGCCATCATCATCATACCTTTATTGGCACTATAAAAGGGGGAACATTGAGCAAATACATTAAAAATTGCAAGTTAAAATATCCCAAGATTACAATATATTGCTTCGTACAAAAACGGCAACATATAAAATTTTTGCCAATGAATCGGTTATATTGTCAACAGCAGGGCTCTCCTGAGGTTCTTCTCAGGGGGAGGCCTCGGCGCCTCTGCCCTGTTGTTGGCCCTCCAGAGGAACTGGGTGGCCACTGTGCGAGACAGGATATGCTGGACTGGATGGACCCTCCCTGGTCTGATCCAGCAGGGCTCTTCTGATGTTCTTCTCAGGGGAGGCCTCGGCCTCTTTGCCCTGTTGTTGGCCCTCCAGAGGAACTGGTTGGCCCGTGTGAGACGGGAGGCTGGACTGGATGGACCCTCACTGGTCTGACCCAGCAGGGCTCTTCTGATGTCCTTCTCAGGGGAAGGCCTCGGCCTCTCTGCCCTGTTGTTGGCCCTTCAGAGGAACTGGTTGACCACTGTGTGAGAGGCAGGAGGCTGGACTAGATGGACCCTCACTGGCTTATAGTCTCTTTCCCTTCCCCTCCCCATGACAGACACCATGTGATGAAGGCGGGGCTGAGAGGGCTCTTTTGAGATCTGCTCTTGAGAGAACAGCTCTGAGAGAACTTGTGACTGACCCAAGGTCACACCAGCAGCTGCATGTGGAGAAGTGGGGAATCAAACCTGGTCCTCCTAACCACCACACCAAACTGGCTCTGAAATATCAACACAAATAAACAATTTGGAGGTTGATGCTAGCAGGAAGGCTGCCTCCCCCCAACAGGCACTGGAGGACTGACTGCATCTCATTTGCCTTGGGGACAAGACCTTCCCTTCTCTTTATTTATCAGGACTCTTATTACAAAAAAAACCCTACCGCTGACTTCACCGGAAAGGAATCGTGTTAACATTTGGAGGGCTTATTTTTGCTTTCGGAACAGCAAGCTAAAAGCGGCTGCATTAAGTTAGAGCTCCATGGAAGGATCCAGTCCCAGGGGCTGGGCCTGAGATTCACTAAGGCAAGAAGAGAACGGCTGAAGGTGGAGAACAGGGGCAGAAGGGGTTGTTGGAAGAGCCCCGGAGCACGCCAAGCTGAGAGGCTGCCAGAGTACTGGCAGCGTTGCAGGGTAAGAACAGCCCTGCTGGATCAGACCCATAGTCCACCCAGTCCAGCATCCTGCCTCACACAGCGGTCGACGAGTTCCTCTGGAGGGCCAACAACAGGGCAGAGAGGCCGAGGCCTTCCCCTGTAAGGACATCAGAAGAACCCTGCTGGATCAGACCACTGAGGGTCCATTTTGTCTATCATCCTCTCCCACACAGTGGCCAACCGGTTCCTCTGGATGGCCAACAACAGGGCAGAGAGACTGAGGCCTTCCCCCAAGAAGAACCTCAGAAGAGCCCTACTGGATCAGATCGATAGTCCACCCAGTCCAGCATCCTGTCTCACACAGTGGCCAACTGGTTCCTCTGGAGGGCCAACAACAGGGCAGAGAGACTGAGGCCTTCCCCCAAGAAGAACCTCAGAAGAGCCCTACTGGCTCAGATCGATAGTCCACCCAGTCCAGCATCCTGCCTCACACAGCGGTCGACGAGTTCCTCTGGAGGGCCAACAACAGGGCAGAGAGACTGAGGCCTTCCCCCAAGAAGAACCTCAGAAGAGCCCTACTGGCTCAGATCGATAGTCCACCCAGTCCAGCATCCTGCCTCACACAGCGGTCGACGAGTTCCTCTGGAGGGCCAACAACAGGGCAGAGAGACTGAGGCCTTCCCCCAAGAAGAACCTCAGAAGAGCCCTACTGGCTCAGATCGATAGTCCACCCAGTCCAGCATCCTGCCTCACACAGCGGTCGACGAGTTCCTCTGGAGGGCCAACAACAGGGCAGAGAGACTGAGGCCTTCCCCCAAGAAGAACCTCAGAAGAGCCCTACTGGCTCAGATCGATAGTCCACCCAGTCCAGCATCCTGCCTCACACAGCGGTCGACGAGTTCCTCTGGAGGGCCAACAACAGGGCAGAGAGACTGAGGCCTTCCCCCAAGAAGAACCTCAGAAGAGCCCTACTGGCTCAGATCGATAGTCCACCCAGTCCAGCATCCTGCCTCACACAGCGGTCGACGAGTTCCTCTGGAGGGCCAACAACAGGGCAGAGAGGCCGAGGCCTTCCTCTGAGAAGAACATCAGAAGAGCCCTGCTGGGTCAGACCAGTCGTAAAGTCACTGGGCGGCTGTCGAAGCGGGCTCTTCTGGGCCAGGAGTTTCAGAGAGCTGTCGGTTCTGGCAGGGAGGCTGAGGCCATAAGAATATCAGAAGTGCCCTGCTGGATCAGACCAGGGAGGGTCCATCTGGTCCAGCCTCCCGTCTCACACAGGCACCAACCAGTTCCTCTTGAGGGCCAGGAACAGGGCAGGGAGGCCAAGGCCTTCCCCTGAGAACAACATCAAGAGAGCCCTGCTGGATCAGGCCAGGGAGGGTCCCTCTAGTCCAGCATCCCGTCTCACACAGGGGCCTCAACCAGTTCCTCTGGAGGGCCAACAGCAGGGCAGAGAGGCTGAGGCCTTCATAAGAACATCAGGAGAGCCCTGCTGGATCAGACTGATAGTCCACCCAGTCCAGCATCCTGTCTCACACAGTGGCCAACTGGTTCCACTGGAGGGCCAACAACAGGGTATAGAGGCCAAGGCCTTCCTCTGAGAAGAACATCAGGAGAGCTCTGCTGGATCAGACCAGTGGTCCATCTAGCCCAGCATCCTGTCTCACACAGTGGCCAACAACAGGGCACAGAGGTGAAGGCCTTCCTGTGAGAAGAACATCAGGAGAGCCCTGGTGGATCAGACCAGTGGTCTACGTAGTCCAACATCCTGACACACACAGTGGCCAAAAACAAGTTTCTCTGGAGGGCCAACATCAGAAGAGCCCCCTCAAAAGAACATCAGGAGAGCCCTGCTGGATCAGACTAAGGCCTTCCCTTGATGATGCCTCCTGGCTCTGGGATTCAGAGGATTAGTGCCTCTGAGTGTGGAGGTTCCCCTCAGTCACCATGGCTAGTAGCCATTGACAGACTTCTCCATGAATCTATCTCATCCCCGTTTAAAGCAGTCTATGCCCATGGTCATCAGCACACCCTCTGGCAGCAAATTCCACATTTGAATCACTCTCTATGTAAAGTACTATTTCCTTTTGTCCGTCCTGAACCGACTGCCCATCAGCTTCACTGAATGCCCTCAAGTTCTAATGTTTTGGGAGAGGGAGACAAAGGTCTCTTTGCCAATCCTCTCCACCCCGTGCATAATTTTGTAATCCTCTCTCATGTCCCCCACCCCACTCCCAGCCATCTCTTTTCTCAACTGAAAAGTCCCAGACTCTTCAGCCTTTCCACATAGGGAAGAAGAGAAGAGATTGGAGATCTCCAAGGAATACCAGGGCTGGGATGCAGAAGCAGGCATCTGCAAGCCATCTCTCTGAAATGTCCTAGCCCTACTAGGGGTCGCCAGAAGTCAACAACTTACCTAAGGGACCGCCTCTTCCCGTATGTTCCCTCAAGAGCACTACGATCGGGGAGTCTCCACCTCCTGGAAGTTCCAGGCCCCCGAGACGTGAAGTTTGCCCAAACTAAGGCCAGGGTATTTTTGGTGGCGGCTCCTACCTGGTGGAACGAGCTCCCGGAGGAGATCTGGGCCCTGCGGGACCTTATACAGTTCCGCAGGGCCTGAAAGACGGAGCTCTTCCGCCAGGCTTTTGAGTAGGAGCCGCCGCCGCC